>NW_017731704.1:1102045-1103342 GCF_001890085.2 Hipposideros armiger
CTTCAAGTGACTTCTATTTTCTACTCTACAAAGATCTTTGTGGTAAGAACAGTCAACTGGCATAACAATCTATTTAGAAACAAGGAAAGTAAAAATGGAGATCAATCGTAAATATATAACTTGATAATTTAGGTAGTTCCTTTCCCCTATGAGTAAACCTTTCTATCCAACAAAGAATGTTTCCCGCTCCAGTGTGACCACACACCATCACTACAGTCACCATCTCTACCATCCCCAGAAAGCTGAAACATGCACATGTTATCCTGTATGGAGATGTTACCCCAGCATAGTTGTGACGTGCACACAAAGTGCCTGTTGACATCTCAAGAGCTAGGAAGGTGAGCTTGGATCCCAGGATGGTTGACAACTCCTTTCACAAGTTCACTTTTCTTAACCTTTCTTTTCTCAGCAGTAGTGCCATCTCACCCAGGGTCTCAGTCTTCGGTTCTAGGGCTCTGCTCATCCTCAGAGATGCTTGCCCTAAATAGGAGCAAGGTTGAACTAAAGGTAGCTATATAAAGTTTCTTATTATTGATAATCATGTTTATTGATTATATATTGATAATTGTATATTCATGGTAGGCCACTGAATTCTCCAGCAATACCATGTCCTCTTCCTAATAAACCCCATTCCTTCTACCACATCTACATCAAGATCTCTTGTTGATCTTTTCCTAGAGTAAACTAGTTTGTCCTCTTTATCACACCCTAAGAGGTTCAGGCTTTCAAGGATTAGAGAAGAATGGACATTTATGAAGCATAAGCCCTTACAGGACTAGAGTGGTCTCTCTCATTGTGTAACTTACCTAAAAATTTCAGCTGCTCAAACCAATATGACATCACTCCATGTATATCATCTACATGTTATTTTCTTAGGTGGGGTGTGGTTCATTCTAAAATGTTCTTTCCCATGAAGAATAGTGCTATGCTTAAGAAAACTCCTAGCAGTTGCTCTTGGGGTGTTTCCTCTTTGAGCAGGGCAGTGCTCTCCCTTATTGCAGCCTTTCTCAACAGCTTCCTCCTCCGAACCACGAAACAGATCTCCCAAGAATAGCTCTCTGTCATTCTAGATGCACAGGAGAGAAGTTCCTGCATTGCACACACTGGATAACTGAGGGCATTAAGGTCTTGGTTCTCTTGTGGAACACCTAATGAGAGAAACTAAGAAGCCTGGTTTTCTCCTAGAAACCACAAAATCTGTACATGTGTCCAGAGCCTCACATCAATGGCAGGCCCATGGCCATGCCTCTGGGTTTCAAACCAGGTCCCCCCACTTTGGCAGCCTGCTCTTAGGGAG
>NW_017731704.1:1105792-1109723 GCF_001890085.2 Hipposideros armiger
CTAAATGTAGCCTATGTAAGCACTTCCATCTCTGGCACAAATAATCAATATTCTTACATTAGGCACAAGAATATATTAGAAGGAGTGCACAGCAGCTACCCAATGTCCAGTTGGGAGAAAATAAGTTCAGGGACTTTAGCTCATTCAGTGTTTTTTATGGTAAAGAATCTAATCCCTACAAGGATTTATGATGACAAAACTTTGGTCTCAGAACCAGGGTGCCACGGTAAAAGCAACACTAGCAGCAAGGCATACTTCAGAGCCAGTGTGCTCACTGGTCTCAACCACGAGCCACTCCAGTGACCTGGAGGCAAGAGCCCAGACTAGTGTCATAGAAGAGGCTGCGCCTCTGGTGAGATAAGTGACCCCACACACAAATGCCAGAGGAATGTGTGGCCTGAGAACCAAGGTATCAATCTAGCTACAGTTAGTTCAAAGAGGATGGAGAATATCACTTGGAGCCTAACAGTGCGGAGATGCCAACTTAAAAATAGGTTTGTCTTACATCAATCATAACTGACTTCCAAAAGGACTGTGATTTTACTTCTAATCAGAAAAAAACTGAGAGTACACACACACACACACACACACACACACACAGTGGTAGTTATGCTTCTAATAATAAATTCCTTAAAAAGTTGTTGCGCCTATCTTTAGAAAAAGTTGATAACATCACACTAAAATCAAAACATCCTGCTACAACACACATTTTCAAAGAAATGATAAGCAAAGCTTCTTGCATCATTCTTTTTGTAGGAATTAAGATTTGGAATATTTAAATAAAGACTTACCATAATCCTGAGGAAGGGATGGTATCATTCCTGTCAGCTCTTTTATAAAATTTGTTATTTTTGCTAAAGTTATGGTATTTTTATAAATGATTTTAGACTATGGTTTACATTGAGACTGTTTGAAGGGGTATTTTATTTTTGCTGCTATAGGTCTTTTTTAAATTTTTATGTCACTTTTTGAAAGATTTTTTATTAAAATATGGGTAACATACAATATTATATTAGTTTCAAATGTACACCATAGTTATTCAACATTTGTATACCAAAAGAAGTGACTACCATAAGTCCAGCAACCATCTGACACCGTACCATGCTATCACAATATTATTGACTATATTCCCTATGCTGTACATCACATCCCCATGACTTATTTGATTTTATGCCTGGAAATGTGAAACTCTTATTCTCTTGCACATTTTTCCACTCCTTTTTACAAATTTCCAATTAGAGTTGACATTCAATATTATTTTACATTAATTTCAGGTGTACAGCATAGTGATTAGACATTTGTATAATCTGTATAATTTAAAAAGTGGGGCTGNGCCAGTTCTTAACCATCGCGCCACTCGGCCGGCCCATCAACACTGATTTTTAAGTTATGCTGTTGTAAGCCTAGGCTTCCCCTTCTATGTACACTTTTAAATTATACAGTGGGTGATCATGGAACTATTTAAAGTTTGAAAATGTAAATCTCGGGATATTTGAAGGATTGTTTCATATTTTCTTAAAAGTTTGTGTTTTTAGCTTTATGATCCTTGTGTGGAAACTGAAAAACAGAGAAAAACTATGTGTTCTGTGTTAGGCCAATCTGCATATATACTCATATTACAGGCATACCTCTTCTTTATTGCATTTTATTGCTCTTCACAAATGTTGCACATTTTACAAATGGAAGGCAAGACCCTTACCAGCAAAAAGAGTATGACTCATTTTATTGTGATACTTGTTTTATTGCAGTGGTCTGGAACCAAACCTGCAATATCTCTGAGGCCCTTAATATCATTCAATGCTTTCAGCCCTTTTTACTTTATTTCTCTTTTTAAAATTTTTGTTCATTTAATTTTAAGTAGTATTTGCAAACGTTTAAAAGATCAAACATAGAACCTCTAAAAAATGGTACAATCTATGTCCCATTTCTGTCTACCCCCGGTGCCATTTCTCTGAAATAAACACTTTTAACTGTTTCTAGTTTTGTTTCTTGTAGTTATATCCATAATTGTATGTGCAGTTAGCACATGTGGTGGTGAAAGCATGTACTCTGGAACTGGGTCACTGGGTTCGAATCCTGGCTTTCCCGCATGTTAGCTGTATGACCTTGGGCTTAACCTTCTGTGTCACCATTTTCTTATCTATAAAATAAAAATAAAAGTATCAACTTTAGAAGTGGAAATGCATTAAAGTATTTTAGAACATTGTTTGGCATGTAGAATATTAGCTATTCATAATTCCTCCAAATTTTGAAATACTTGAAGTTATATCACTATTTTTTGAATTATCAATTTTAAATATTTTCTGTTGATGAGAGGAAGGTTTACCTCAAATAAACCAGGTTGTCTGGCTGCTCCACTGAAGCCATTTCTGTATGTGTTTTAGGCCATGACTACCTTGTTTTTATTTCATCTGTGAGAAATTTCTTATCCCTTTACCTTTTTTCATAAATATGTTGGAAATTCCTGTACACTACAGTTCCTCCTTCCACTAATTTCATTAGGTTTATATGTTTATTATGTTTTTACTCTTACTTGAGTGGAGTTTTGGAGGAAAAGAGGAAAATAGTATGAGCTTAATTTGTCATATTGATAAATTAGACAACTTCTGGAGTTTAAAAACTGTATATATTTTCTTAAGAAATCAAGAGTGACATAGAAGAAGGCTAAATGATATGTACTTTTATGTAATAGGGAAAATAGAGAAACTTTCGCAAAATTACTTTGAGTTTCTTAATATTCCTGATATGTAATTACCTGTCCATAAAATGAAATGATTGAACAAGATGACTTCTAAGTTCCTTCCATCTTGAACATTTCATAATTATATTAGTTTTAGTTTTCTTACAAAGCCCTACCTTCCTTTTCACTGAGCTGTGTTGGCCTAATCAGTTTCAATAAATCAAAACCTACACATATTGCCTTTCCCTTTGTATCCTCACTGTGTTCATGGCTGCGCAAGGAATTTGAAAGATAGCATAGAAATAGCCTGCCACCCTTCATTAATAAACAAATACTTTCAATGTTAGTAATCAAAAATAAAGACTTTATAAGCTTTTATCTTAATGGCTGTCAAAGACTTAATTCAGAAATAGCCATTTAAGTTAATGTATTTGGGGAACATTTAGTTATGTATTAGGGAAATAATATGTATTGGAGGCTCATGCATATTTTGACCTCATAAAGCTGGCAGAATATTACTCTATTCAGGAAAGCTTACTTGTTCTCCAAGGCTAAGTTAAATATACCTTCAAAGGCAAACTTCAGATTCATCATGATTTTTCCTGCTCCTTCACATCCAACATCTAATCAATTCATCAGCAACTATGCTCTACTTCATATGTGTATATGAAGCATATATATATATATATATATATATATATATATATAATTCAGCCTTTTGTTAACTTCACCAACACCATCCTCTGTTGGGTCACTCCTATACCTCTCTAGCCTCATACACCAGTCTCCTAACTGGTCCTCTTGCTTCCACTATTTCCCCTACGTTCCCCATTTTGAAATGGCTTCCCAAGACACATAGATTAAAATCAGAGCTCCTGCCGTATCCTATAAACCTTTCCTAATCGGATCGGGCCTCCTCCAACCTTGTATTCTATTAATCTCTCTCCCTCTCTTTTACTCCATTCCCCCAATACTGGATTTGGTGTCTCTCTAATATGCCATACCCTTTCCATCCCCTGGGCCTTTGCACTTGAGGTATCTTCTGCCTAGAATGATCTTCCAGATTTTTCTATGGCTAAGATACTTTACATTCAGTTCTTCTGTGTCAGCTCGAATGTGTCACTTCAGTGAGGCCTTCCAAAGGAGCCATGCTGTTCTTCACCTCCAGGTACTCTGTACCCATTACCCTAATTAATTTTTTTCACAGCATTTATCATTTTTTGGGATCACATGAATTGCTTATAAATATAC
>NW_017731704.1:1113618-1114566 GCF_001890085.2 Hipposideros armiger
AAAAACTGGGCACTGTAATAAATCTAACCAAAAGTAACCTCACAGGGTGGTCTGATCATAAATTCTTAACTTGGCTGGTCAAGTCGGGTAGTCATGCCCCAGGCATATAATTCTTTATCAAAAAGTCTATGTCTTATGTCCTATAAACCCTGTACATTGTTTTTAAGTCTAGGTTAATACAATTTTGAAATGTCTCTTTTTCAGACCCCTTAGAAGCGTAACCACCCTCAAGAAATCAGAGAGTCTTGTTAACTATCCTGTAATCCAATCCATTGCCTTGCCTTCTTCCACTTTCATGTAATCTTCCTAATATTCACCTCTTAATTTCAAATGTACAAAAGAAACTGCAGAGCTGCCATTCCAGAGTATTTGAGATCTTATTTCCCAGCATTGTCATCAGATTGGCTCAAATAAACTCATAAAAATTCTCTACAGGTTTGAACATTCTTATGTCAACAAGGTTAATGGTAAAACTAGTTTATATGTATTTCCTGATTTGCCCCAGTAATCTTAATGAAGGCAGCAATCCCCACTTTTCATCTTTATTATAGAAAAAGAAAACAAAAAGCCAAGAAGAAGAGCCTACTGTGCACTTGTGTCTTGCTTTCATAGATTCAGAAAAGCAAGTGAGCTCATTTAGTTGGATGTAGGCCTTTGGCATCAGGTATACCATGTGTCTGTCCTTGAGAGCTGGGCCCCTCAGCCAGAGTGAGGTAGATATGCTGATGAAATAGGGAATTACAGTAGGTATACTCAGTGCTAATGACATAATTCAGAAGTGAAATAGAGGGTATAGACCATTTTGATGTCAATGGAGAGATGAGTTCCTAGATGGGGCATATGAAAGAGGAAGGGAGGTCTGACTGGTAGATATCCGCTATAGGTTTGCTGTCTAATGTGTAGGCCTAACACGGGCCCCCATGATCAAATGCCATAAGAAATGCTCAT
>NW_017731704.1:1121703-1125547 GCF_001890085.2 Hipposideros armiger
GTTTATCTCAATTTCAAATTTATATAGTGATAAGTCCAATGCCAACTTTAAAATCCAAATAACCCACAAAGGCCCCGGATTCTGATAGCTGTCGATTATAGTTGAGAAAAGATGATCCTCGGCCTTAAAAAAGGTTAGTTGAGGCAGCTGAGTATTAGGAAATCATCCAAGTGACAGTGTTTGGAAAATATAGATTCATGGGAGATCCATTAGACATTCATTTCCCATTCGGGACTGTAGCTGCAATGGTAAAAACAGTAACAACTGGCTAATAGGATAAGGAAGATGTTACGATGAAATTCAATGTTAACACGTGATGAGTAGCTACTCTAGCAGCAGTGGTGAGGAATAATGCCTGGCTGACCAATAGGATAACTTCCTCATCTAGTGGACTATCTGCGCTATAGTGTTTGTTACACTAGAGACTTAATGAGGCTTAAATGAGATGATTCATGTGTTCGTCCCTGACTGCTAAATAACTATGAGGTGAAGTAGGAGTAGGAGTTGTACAAAGGTAGGTATACACTGTAGATTCGGGGAATATAAGCCTTAATTCACTCAGAGACATAAACTCAGTTAGTGTAAATATCAGGAGTTTGCAGTGGAGTCATCCACTAACAGTTGTCCTATCTTGAGTAAGGCTTTTAACGTTTCTCATCTGCCATGTGTGCTGCTTGAGTTACTGCTACGAATTTGCATTCACTTCGAATAAATTGCTTTATGTATATGTGTCAGCCACTCTGGTTTTCATAGTCATACGAGTCATCATCAGAAGAGTTTTTCTCAGAAGTCAGCCTTACTCTAGAGAGCACCAACATAAGAAGTCACTAAGGGTGGACTGACGCTGGATAGAATTCTGAGATCCAGGAGGAAAATAGTTTAGCTTGATTTTAAAGCTAGCCTTTAAAATTGCTTGATTGTACAATAGGAAATCCTTGAACATGATGGAGACTTCATTATTCATGATTCTGATAGTATAGATGATCAGGATTCACTCAAATTACTGATTGACAATTGATTATTCCATTAAAGTATTGATAAATTCATTAAAAAAAAATCTGGACACAGTGACAACGGCAAAGCCACAATCCCTTCCTCCCTTGCAGGGACAGTCGCTGGTCACAAACATCTTTTGTCGTTAGGGCTTCTTTATACTCCCTGGGGTGTGGAAAGATTTGCTAATGTCATTGGGTAGTAAGCTAAACTAGTTCTCTCATAGGCCCACAGCTGACATGGTTCAAAAATGTAAAGTGAGTGACTTTTGTCCTCAAAGTGTTACCAACTCTCCCTTTAATGACTCTTTGTCTTCTTGGTAGCACATCAGCCTCTCAGCTGCCCATTCTGATACCCAGAAACATGTTTCTTCACACAGTTCATTGAAATAATTTGTCCCATCAATTTCCATAGAAAGCCTTCAATGTGACAGGCACTGTGCTAAACAAGGATAAACTCGCTGAGTTGTGACTGGCAAATAACTGAGCCAAACCCCTAAGGGAATTTATATTATATTGTGACAAATTCCCTATTTGGCATTAAGGCAGTGAAATAGAGTTCTCATTGGAGGTGTCATCAAGCAAAGTAGAAGTGACATTTGTAGACTCAGTGATTTATATAATCTCTTTGATCCTACAGATTTCTTAACTCTGTGACTAGCATATTATAGTGAAATAAATCTAATCAGTTTCTTCTGCCTTGATTATTGTATGCATGTAAAACAAACATAAAATGTCACAACTTTTTTTTCCTGTGACTCTCCACCCTTGGTCTTTTTAATTCTAATCTAACTTCTGATTTAACTTCCGATTTAACTTCCAACTTCCAATATTCACATATCCATTTATTTTTCATGTGACCTCCATGTTTCCCTTCATTTCCATCAAGGCCTTTTGGACTGAATATCTAAATATAGATATTTGCTGTCCAAATGGCNACTTTAAAAAGTTGAATGAATTTGGGCCTGGGCTCTCTCAGGCTTCAATTGAGACAACCCAAGAAGACCTGATTGCAGACAGTGTAGAGTGGCATTTTGTCTTCTGTGTGTGTATATTCCTTCTCTAGGCTATCACCCCAGCTCTGCCGATTTTTCTGCTTGCATATTATAGCCCCATCTTCCCACATAGCTCTCTCTGACCACTTCCATGTGACATCAGTGCCTGATCTGAGTCTACCTTCTTTCAGTTCCCTTTACCTTGTGTTGAACTGAGCAGCATAGACATAATTTAAACATGGTTCTAGCTGTGAAATAAAAAGAGCCCATTCTCCAATAAAAAACAAACCTTACAATACTCATATCCTTAAGACACAAGATTAAGTTTATCCTATCTTAAATATTAAAGAAGCTGTGTAAGCATATGTTTTCAAAAGAGAAGACAGGTGAAAATGACACAAGGGCTTTTGATCAGGCAAGAAGAGAGACATCAAATCAAGAATGGAGGAATTTCACAGAAGTAGGAGGCCAGGGGATTAAAATAAGAATTTCACTTCATATTTTTGCCTAGGAGGAGCCCTGGGAGCTTTCATCTTGCAAGGGTTCCTTTCTGGGCATCCACAGCTGTCCTGAGCTGTACTGCTCAGTGTACAGCCAGGTTGGATTACAAGCACTGGACCATTCCACAGTAAACAACAAGGCTACAAGAGTAGAAGAGCAAACACTTTCATATGCATTTAACAGATGAGAAAACTGAAGCCCTGAGAGCTTACCCAAGTGGCTTTCCTGAGGTTCCCAAAGATGGTCATGACAGACACACACAAAAAAATCTGGGTCTCCTCATTGTTTTCTGTAAATAATAACAATTCAGATTTCAGGTCTATGGTTCTCATGACACATTGTCATGTTTTCTTTCATCTTGGCCCTCTTTCCTTTCACTTTACTTACTGCAGTATTATTCCCCTCCATTTTTCTCTGTCCTTTCCTCTACTTTACAGGCACCTTTTGCACTTTGGCCTTGACGTTGCACACGTTGCTCCACAATCCTAAGTAAACTCAGTCAGAGATTCCTGGGATAATCTCTGCCGTAAGCATATTGGCCAAGGTGCCAGGGAGGCAGAAGGCGTGCCAGTGTATTGCATAAGTGCCTCGGTCATGTAATCAGATACTGTGGCACAGGACAAAGTGAGCCGGAGGAGCCAAAGAAGTAAGACAGAGTAAAAGGGGAAAGGAGAACAGCACAGACTTACTGCCACAAAGCACTAGAAGCAAAGCAACCTGTTAGGTTCTTCTGCAACCATACTGTTTACAGTTTACCACCACTGAGTTTACTGATGGAGAGAGTTTTTAAAAAAATCCAGAATCTAATTATGTGGGAAGTTATTAGCCCCCTTGATCCATGATCAAAGACAAGAAGTAGACATTTCCTTTGCAGCACAGAGCATGTGATCTGCCTAGGGGAGCAGGGGTACACAAAGCTGTGCTGGTGGTCCTGTTCGTTCACTGCTATTGTTTGTACTTCATTTTTCTCTAAAATTTATTGCAGGTTTTGTTGCAAAGGATTGTAGGAGAATTGGGAAAAGTCTTAGAATGTACTTTCCTGCAATCTTGTTGTAGACCTACAATCTTGTTTGAAATAAGCAATCTTGTTTAAATTAAAAAACATTAAATTGTTTTCAAAATTTGAAAGGAAAGGGATTTCACTTCACATTGTACTTTTTTCCCATTTTAGGCACCGTCGTTTTCTGCTCACCTCAAACAACTGTTTTATAATATTTTTGCATATTTGGAAAAAATGGGTAATGAGTACACTCTAATTTTGTATACAGCAATGGTTAGAAAATGATTGTGGTAAGAGATGCTTGGGGAAGGTACTAATGTCTCTTTCTGTCCCTTGTAAAAAAGCCTCAAGATGAT
>NW_017731704.1:1129837-1175741 GCF_001890085.2 Hipposideros armiger
GGTCTTTTCAAAAGTTTTCTACACAGGATTTAAATGAATCTAACCAGGTTGTCACTGAATTTTCAAACATATTGAATTGTTGAGCTCTATATTTCATCTAAATCTCATTGTAAGTGATTACATAATGTTTTTGCTTGAAAAACTGCAATATTTCACAAAATCTCATTAGATTTAGAACCAGGATATTTACAAAAGAAAAAAAAAATGACGAGGCAATACCGTTTTTAAATCTTTAAGCAAATGTTGTATTTGCTTGGATAACGGCCAACACTTCAAAGCCTCATCAGAATTATGATAAGGAATCATGTGCCCCTAGGAAAAAGCAGTCACTATATTTTTGTTTGTTTTGCATGCATGCCAATTAACAACCCAGAAGAAACTGATTGATTTAGTTCTCCATCAAGTAACTTTATCTACAGAAATACACATAGTATATAAACTCTTAAAATACCTTTAAATACTCAAATGTCTTTTTGAAATGCATTTTAACAGGTGATAAATGAATTAAAGAGAGCTAAATAAACTTTATTTTTAAACCCCAAATGGTTAAACACAGGCTAGTCATTTGGGCACGATCTGAGTACCAACTAAAGAAAAAGATTGATTTTTTCCAAGGTCTGAGACTGCACTGAAAACTTTCCACTAAAAATACTAAGAAGCCCCACTTTTCAATGGAATAAACCTAAGCATAGACCATAAGATAAAGCTGACACCTATATTCCAGGTAAAGAACCTGTGAAAACCAAGTCCAGTGATGAGGCTTGAGGTTAAAATCATAAAAGTGTTCAGAGCGAGGTGAGAGTTAGGGATGTCATCAACACAGATTGGACATAAGCAAACAAGTCTGAAATAAGCAGGTTGTCTGAACTGAGCAGCAGAGTTCAGGTGCCAGCTCTGCAGACTAATTTCTCATATATTCTGAATGGAAACTTATGTCAATAAATAAAAAAAAATGATTTAGGAAAATCCTTTTCTGCTGGGATTTTCTCCATTAGTAATAATAACTTATCTCTCAATGAGTTTACCCCTGACCTCTCTGCCCCCTCTCCGGCCCCACCTCCAACACACACAAAGCTATTTAAACTGGGAGTAAGAAGAAAGAAATCACACTATTGCATGTTCAACAATTCCTTGGCATCTGCCTGCTGGCAAGCTTGTGGCACTTACACCAGTAAGTGTAAATTATCACTTAATCTTTATTATTTCTGCAGTCTTCCTTCATTAAAAAATGCTCAGTAGGCCCCACATTGGGTACATTGCCACTCCCAGTGACAGCCATGGAAATATTTGCGAAAACATTAAAGAAAACACGTCTTTATGTTCCACAATCTTGATGTGTCTCCAAACAAAAAGTCACCCAAGGATAGTTTGCAGGGATCCAGGATAAAAATCATGCTAATGACACATCAATGCACTACTAAATGAGCAGTCACAGAAATGAATACATTAGCAAAAATGGTGGGATCAGTAACAAAAGAAGTCTTACAGTTTTGAGACCTTTAACTTTTACTTAAATGATGACCTAGCCATTTTTCTATGCCTTGGCCTTTATATGTTATCTGACTCTTTTGGATGAACAGACAGGCAGTAAATCAACAGCCTTTCCTTCAAATTTCCCATTTAAGTCTGTGCACTTCCCAGTAGGATTTGGTGTAGCCTCCATTAAGTCAGAGAGATCACTGGCTCATTATGCCATTTTAATGACCCGTAGCGGTAGTAGACAACAATGTCCATTGGATACTCTGTACTTGTGTGTGTGTGTGTGTGTGTGTGTGTGTGTGTGTGTGTGTGTGTGTGTGTGCCCCAAAAGGCAAACATCAAAGAAAACAAAATGCATAACTTCTAGAAAAGGAATGTAAAATGGAAGATAATGGAGAGTAAGGAATTGCAAAAGTTTAAGATAATATTAGTAACATCAGGGCAAAGGGTAGTATAGGTATTTTGAATATCATTCTAATATTATTTCTTACAACCTTGGAAACATAATTTTCAAGGAGAATAATGAGAGTTGAAAATATCAAAGTAAAGGAAAAGCATGAACCAAGGTAATGCTGAGAATAAATTCCACCTACCTTTTTTGTAATTCTTCAATGTCTCCCTAATCCCTACTGAATGGATACCGTGGCCAAGCATTCAACTACTTCTGTTATATTTTTCCGGTTTTCTTTTACTTTTTTCCCCCACTTAAAAATTATTTTTTACTTTTTAGTTGATAGAACTTCAGACAAATCAAATGCCTATTTCCTGTAATTCCACACATTAAAAGGCCGGCAAGTCTTTCTTTACACTGTTCGCTCTATCTAGATGTCCTTTTCTTTTGTTTTCCACTTGTTTGAGTCCTTCCATTTTCAAGGCTTTACATAATATCCTGCAATCTCTATATTTCCTCATCATTCTCTGAGGTCTCAAAGCAAATTATGCATATTTTATGGTTTTATAACCAGCTACCTCCCATTATAACTAGTGATATATCTATTATTGTAAAGCTGTCTTCCCAACCACTGTTACAAAATACTCAGAGAATAACAATGATAAAGATGGTAAATTTATCTGTTTTGATTTCTTTTAAAAATCTATTCAAAATATAACTGCTTAAAAATGAAAAAAAAAACACTACAGGTTGTGGTTTTGTGGCTGTCAAATGAGCACAAGTTCAGGTTATGAATGCTGAACACTCCCAGCTATAAGTAGAGCTTTCAAAACTCTATTCAATTTCAAACTATGATTATTTTTATTTTAAAAATGATCTTATAAATCATTGGTTAAAGATATCAAGAAACCAAAGGATATCAAAAACCATAGGTGAAAGTAGAGGGGAATAAAAATACGTACGTATATCTGCAAATTTACCAACACCATCTTACCAGATTTGAAAATTGCATTTAGTTGATTCCCACTCCAATAAAGCAGAAAGAATTGTCTTTAGGAATTTGTCTCAAGATCAGTAACCAAAGAGAATATGTATTGTCATATACATTGAATTGAATCAAAATTGTTTTTTGAGTAGATACAAAAACAAATCACAATCAAATGTTGGTAAATAAGGATTTTCATAAAGCAGCCTACAGCCTTCTTTCTTATCCCATAATTAAAAAATTAAACAGTAGAGATGTTTAAAAAATGTGATACATTTTTAAAGTGTGAAATTACAAAATTCAAGTCAGTTAAAGAAGTATTTGTCTATATTTGATGACAGAAAAAGGAGTTAATTCAGCTTACATTTCAACATATATTTTGTATAGAAACACATTAAATTTTTCAATTTATGCGTTAACAAATGATGCTTTTTATTACTTATTTAAAAGTAAAATTTTCTTTATTACTTATTTAAAAGTAAAATTTTCTTCTTAGTAAGAAGTATTCAGATTTATTTCTGTATTATAGCTATATTAAATGACACAATTCTTAATAATTTACTAATATAATTTAAAAACTAACACTTCATCTCATATTATTGAAAATGAGTACTTTTTTAAATACAAGAGGATTTACCTTTAACTATAAAAATAAGCAACAGGGCAGAAAAGTTAGAAATGCTACTTGATGAATAAAAATAATTAAAACTGAGTATAATGAATACTTCACATTCACTGAGAAATTTTATGTATAAGTAAATCCATAAATGAGTAAGTATATTAATTGGAAGGAGAAGAAAATAGCAAGATTTGTTGTAAAAGAGATTGACAGCAAAGCCAGACAAGACCTGGTTTGAATCCTAACACTGCCACTGATGAGCTATAAGTCCTTAGAAAAGATATTTAACCGC
Source organism: Hipposideros armiger (assembly GCF_001890085.2). Classification (NCBI taxonomy): domain Eukaryota; kingdom Metazoa; phylum Chordata; class Mammalia; order Chiroptera; family Hipposideridae; genus Hipposideros; species Hipposideros armiger. The sequence goes on from NW_017731704.1 coordinate 1,133,604, forward strand.
AAAAGCCTTAGTCTTAGAGCACAAGATAATTATAAAAATAATAAATATGACAATATCTCTAATATACGTAATTATGAGTTCGTCCCCATGCAAAGTTATTGGCCACTCTCATCTCTATTTGAAAGTAGCTTCAGCTTGCCTGTGGTATGCACGTGGCTTCACTCTGTGTTGAAATGTTGGGGAGGAAGATACAAATCCTGAAAGTTGGTATTTCTTCCAAGCTTTACTGAGTACAATCCTCTTCTATCCAAATTTAATTCCATTTTTTCCACTGCAATTTATTTCACCCAATATCGTCTTGAGACGAGATAGAAAACTAAGGGACTAAGATCCAATAATCTTTGCTGGGGGAGGTCATTGAGAAGACATGCTCATTAGTTGACCAGTGAGTTGGACCCAGGCAATTAGAGGCTCCCACCCCTGACCCCGTCCTTGGAATGTCCTTGGAATGTGCATTCTTCTTGCTTTCTGCCTCCCAGAATCTGCCCTAAGGGTGAAGCCTTGAGATAGAAATGTGGTGTTGATATTATCTGGATGGTATGCGTGACTGGTGACCCAACCCAGTTAAGGCTTCTATACAAACTTAAGATTTGTCAGGTGGGTGCAGAAAACTACCCCTACTGGAGCTGCTCAAGACAAGCCTCATTGATAAGTTCCCTAGCTCATTACAACTGCCACCTATCAATCTGGAGTGGTTTATCTCTTTCTTTAGTCTCTTAGCATATGGGGCCCAGTTTCAGATTATATGTGGAAAGCTCCCCAAGGAAGTTACAAACCAATAATTGGCAAGCCAGTCAAGAGACTACAAAATGGGCTTTTGCAAAGAGTCATCTGAGGGGAGATCCCATTTTAGTCATCATCCTCTGTGTGGGGACTATGTGAGTGCAGGGATGTCCTGAAAGCGCTGGCTGCTTTAATGAATTTGTTTGAGAAAATGTGCATAGTTCATTCTGGCAAAAAAATGAAACAAAATGTTGCCATAATGGGCTGGCATCTACTGTGGGCAACTTGGCTGGATGCAGATGCCCAAGGAGAGGCTGAAACTCAAATTAGAAACTTGGAAGAAGAGCTGAGCTTAGAGAAGGACATGTGGCTGTTCACTCCTCTGCTAGTTTCAGGGCTGGTGACAAAATGGGAAAGCAAGATAATAAATTAGAGACATTAGCGCACCATTTTGCAAAGCTCGGAAGGGCTCGGGATGCTGTGGAATAAGACCCAGACACTGCGACCAAGTCTGATTAGAACACTAAGAGGCAGAATCTCTAGAAAAGTGGTGAAAATGAAGAAGAGCATTTGTGGGGATTGATGAGGAAACTGATGAAACGCCCCATGCCGTCCAACTCCTAATACAAAGGAAAATTTTAAATAGGAAATATCCCAAAACCCCTAGAAGGAAACTGTCATTCTTTCTTTCGCCATTCCTTTGCTGTGTCTTTGAAATGCAAACACCCCAAGGGATAACAAAAACATGACTCACAGGGCCTGAGGGAGACAAAAAGGAGAAAAGAAGGCTTTTCTTTTTTTCTTGGCATACACTTTTTCTTTTTCAATTGAAGGATAATTGACATGCAACATTATGTTAATTTCAGGTGTACAACATAACGATTTAACATTGGTATACACTGCAAAGTGATCACCACAGTAAGTCCAGCCACCATCTGTCACCATACAAAGTTAAAAAAAAAAGGTTTCTTTAGATGAGTACCTTTAAGAATTTCTTTCTTAGCAGCTTTCAAATCTGTGATATAGTATAACTGAATATAATCACCATGCTGTGCATTACATCCCCATGACTTATTTATTTATCATGTATCTGGAGTTTGTACCTCTTGATCCCCGTCACCCATTTTACCTCCCTTTCCCGCCAACCTTCCTCCTCTCTGGCAACCACCAATCTGTACTCTGTACCTATGAGTTTTGTTTATTTATTTGAATACTCTACATATGAGTGAAATCATGTGGTATTTCTCTGCCTGACTTATTTCACCTAGCATAGTACCCTCAAGGTCTATTCATGTTGTTGCCTATAGCAAGGTTTCATTCTTTTCTATGGCTGAGTAGCATTCTATTTTATACATACACCACTTCTGCTTTTTTTTTTTCAATTACAATTGACAGTCAGTATTATTTTATGTTAGTTTCAAGTGTACCTCATAGTGGCAGAGAGGCTTTTAAAAATACAGACTACTATAGAAGGACCCTTGCCCGAAAATCTAGTCTATAGCTTCTATAAGATCTCAAAGATCAGTAAAAAGCGTTAGCCATGTGAGGGGTACCTGATTTATAGCTAAAGTTTTAGAATGAAAGCTATGGGGTTTCTGTTTGTGTCTGGTGTCTGTGTTTATGTATGTCTATGGATGTATGTTGTATACATGTGATGTTTTCTTCCTCTGAAGGGTATTATTAAAATTGATTTGTGAGAACTAAGTCCATATATGTGTATATATACATCTAGTATATATATATGTATATATGTATATATACATATATACACATATATAACATATATGTATATATATATATATACACTAAAACTAATAAAAGTGAAAAAAATGACTGTATATGAAAAATAGGAAAGGAAAATAGAATGTGTCTTTTTTTTGGATTTGCTTAAGCAAAGGTTTGAAGGACATTGTTGGTTGTTTTGTTATTTGTTTGTTGGCTGGTTTGTTTTAGTAAAATAAAAACAAAAGCAATTTTGTCCTAAAGTAAAATGATTGCTCCAGGATGAAAAAAAAAAGAAGAAGATAGGACAAAAGCTAAATGGATATAGAAAGTTATATAACGTTTATGCAAAAGGAATATTGAGAAAACAATTTATGTATAGTCAAGCTAAGATTGCAATAGATTTATTTAAGTTAAAAAGATAAAAAAGGAGAATTTTAATATCAAAAGTACACTTGTGAAAATTTGCTTTCTTTCTGTTAAAAGGACAAAGTTTTCTTAGTTTATTGGTTTGCTCTTAATAAGAAATTGTGAACAAAGGTTTTTCTTTACTTTTAATGCAATCTGCCTAGAAAACAAAAATTCTATGTTTTGATTTTATCAGTTTTTTTATTATGAAAACTGAGTCTTCTCTATTTAAAGAGCCAAGTATTTTCGACTCTGTAATTTATTGTATATGTTAAATTTCTTGGGAAACATTCCAAATAAAAAGTGATAATAAAGTTTCTTTAGAGTATGTTTTTATGAAATTCCTAAAAATCTAAAACATCCTGGTATAATGTTATCAGTCATAATTTAAAAATGTATGTTACAAATATAACCAAATTCTGTTGTCATTTATATTATAATGAACTCTCATCGAATATTTAACCATGGCCATTGTTAAGTGTTTTGTCATTTGTATACAGTTATTGTTTTATTCTGATGCTTTGGAGAAAAGTGTTCCTGCAGAAGTGCTTCATCTTCAGGGATATTCATGGAAAAGACTTTGACAAGTACAGGTTTCTGGTAACTAGGATCAATTTGCCTTCATATGGGAGGCGCAATAATGAGCCTTTCAAGGGCTTCCTCAAGGCTCCCTGCACAGCCTCACAATAAGCTGTGGGGTTGTAGCCTGCCCTATCCCTGCTCTTCTTCAGGAAAACGGGCCCATTACATTGAAGATATAAAGTTGACATATGGAGACTTTACGGCTTCAGGACACTCTGCAGGCTTTCCTGGAACATCTGAGAGGGAGAAGATAAACTTTTAGCCCACAGAAAATTCAAAACCCAGGCAGCACCATAAGGTTTAGAGATTTGTTTGTTTGGGTAAGAAACATGCTGTCCAGAAGGAATTTTTTTAAAGATATAAGCCTTAATGTCAAATTGTGGCATTGTGGAAAATAGAATTTTTTTGCATACATATCCATCTATACATAGATGTACATACATATATTACATATATGTATCTACATACTTATAATAATGTACATTGGAAAACAAGTGAGCTTTGAATACGTTTTTAAAATTATGAACATTTTTTGAGAAAATTAAAATAACAATGTTATATAATGGTATCCATGAATTTGTATTCATCGTATTTTAGAGCTAAATTTGCTTCTTCTTCTTCTTCTTCTTCTTCTTCTCCTTCTTCTTCTTCTTCTTCTTCTCCTTCTTCTTCTTCTTCTTCTTCTTCTTCTTCTTCTTCTTCTTCTTCTTCTTCTTCTTCTCCTTCTTCTTCTTCTTCTTCTTCTTCTTTTTATTATTATTATTATTATTTTGGTTATACGTTTTCTTTATTTTTTAGAAGATTTTTATTAAAATATAGCTAACATACAATATTATATTAGTTTCAGGTATACATCATAGTTATTCAACAGTAACCACCTACAGAGTTGGTTATATTCAAATATTCCACCCCCAAAAAAATATAAATAAATAAATGAAGATATCTTAGCTTTGTGATTGAAAGAGGAGATGGAATTAGCCTGGATGGCAGTCTCCAGGTGGAAATTGTAAGAACTTTGTTTACAAAAGTGATGTGGAATATTAGGAAGAAAAGGAGGTTTACAATAAACTCAGAAAAAAACACAAACTATATATCAACAAATTATGAAATAGAAACATAAAGATTTTAGAATTTAAAAAGCATGCTAAGTTGTAATAATCATGATGATTCACTATTTTCAGAAAGTTTGGCAAAAGACCGATTTTGTCTAACATGACAGCAGTAGTAATGTCACAAATGCCTGTCCCTGGGATAAACGGCAGAGTTCCATACATTGACAGCTCAGAGCAAGTGTATCCGTTAGCATTGCATTTAGCTGCAAGTAACAAAACTCCCAAATGACAGGACTTAAATAAGTGAGGGTTTTATTTGACACATTTATTTGCCACATGCCACAAAAGGCCGGGGGTAGAAAGAAAAACAAAAGGGAAGGGAAGGGAGAGGAGAGGGAGGGAAAGGGAAGGGAAGAGAAGGAAAAGAGAAGAGAAGAGAAGAGAAGAGAAGAGAAGAGAAGAGAAGAGAAGAGAAGAGAAGAGAAGNAGAAGAGAAGAGAAGAGAAGAGAAGAGAAGAGAAGAGAAGAGAAGAGAAGAGAAGAGAAGAGAAGAGAAGAGAAGAGAAGAGAAGAGAAGAGAAGGGAAGAGAAGGGAAGAGAAGAGAAGAAAAAAAAATACAAGCCTTTGTTGGGATTCTGGGATTTTAGAGGACTTTTACTCCCCACCTGGCACAGTGCCTCCATCCTTTATGACACTTGGTAAAAAAGGGCACATGTGGGACTGAGGAACAGAGCAACAAACCATGTTTGAAAAGGCAAAAATACTGGTGATGCACATTAAAGCTCTGGGCATCTCGCAAGCACAGCTGTCATTTGAGTTAGACATTTTTGTGACTCCAGAAGGTATGGGTCAGGCACGGTGGCAAAGACAACAGAAGGAGACAGTGTCCCTAGGGTTTTGGTCCCAGCTCTAGAAGGGGGCAAACACCTGATATATCCCACAGAGCAACAATTCCTAGCAGTGTATACCATGTTCCTCCAGGAAGCCTCTCAGGAGGGAAGGCACCTCAGCATCCAGTGGCAGGAACTCAGAGTGTTTTGGTTGGTGATTACTCCGAGCCCTAGACTTTAGTCCTATGCACTGTAAATTGGGCTGTTCTAAAGAAAATACCTCTATGGCTTGGAAAATGAGAATTCTAGGGGTGGGTGATTCATGAGTTGGCTCTTATGGGGTCAGGATATGCAGAGTGACATTTGGATTCACCTGCAAGAGCCTGAGACAATTCCCACTGTCTTCCACATCTTGGTTCAGAGGCATTGACACCATCTTTGGCAATGAGGAAGCTGATGCCCTAGCTCAGGTACAAGCCTTAGCAACTAACCCCTTAGTAGATATAACAGATTGGCTGCATAGAGAAAGTGGCCACCACAGTGCCCAGGTGGAATGGCAGATTGCCAAAGATGCAGTATTGCCCTTGAAACACAGTCACTTGGTTAATGCAGTGACAGCATGTCATGTGTGTTATACACAGTGCCCACAGCAACTGCCAAAGTAGCCTGAGGCCACACACCAGAGTTCCCAGTTGGTGAGGGATTCGCAAGTTGGTTATACTGGCCTCTCCCTCAGAGTAAGTGTTCCAATTATGCTCTGGTTTGTGTGGGCACAGCATATGGCCTAACTCAAGATTTCCCCTGTTACTGTGCAAACCAGGCTGCCACTACTAGAGGACTAGAGACACCGAGTACCATGCATGGATACCCTAATCAAATATATAATGATCGGGGGGGGGGGTGTCACATTTTAAAGGTCATGATATGCAAGACTGGGCAAAAGAACTTGACATTAAATGGAAGTTCTACCCCCCCCCCATAACATATAAGCACCATGGTTGGTAGTAAGGAAATATAAGACATTAAAGCAGCATAGTAAATTACTAACAGCTAAAACCACCTTGGCCATGTATACTAAAGTACTGTCCCAGGCTTTCATATACTTGAATGATCAACCAGTAGGGCCTATTGCTCCATATGTCAGACTGGGGACCCCACTAGAGTGATGGTATACATGTTATGGGAAAAAAAGCCATTTTCCCTGCTCTCACCATGGATCAATGTGCTATCTGCTAAGGACACCAAGTCCCATTATTCCTGAGAGAGGAATTATCTACTGCCATGGTACCACAGGGATGGGTGAGTTACTTTGCAACTCTGGGTAAGGGACAACTACTCACTCTCTACTAAAATCTCATTGTCCTGCTACAAGCTGCATCTATTAAAATGTGCTATACTTGGAATGGAACACACACCATTCAAAGAGGGGAGAAAGTGGAGATTCTGGCCTGGCATATTCCACCTCCCATCCATCTCCTCACACCTGACAGTGCAGCCTCCCCCAGCCAACATGTATGGTATGTACAACCAGGTTAAGGTCCTAAGTCTGCCAACCAAGTTCAATTTTCCACTAGCACCATCTTTTGGCTGCCATCTTTGTTCCCTCCCTTGGCCTGGAGGACATTATAGATCACAAAGAAGCCCTTTCTAAATTCACCCAGAAAGCCTTGAGTAATAGCCAACAAAGCCTGTCCTTACTGAACACTGAAATGTCTCTAATGAGAAGAGATATCCCCCAAAATAGAATGGCCTTGGACATTACTGCATTGCAAGGAGGCACCTATCCCATTAAACAGAACACTGGGTCTCCTGATAAGTCTGTTAATATGTGTTTTTGAAATAACACAAGGACACAAGGAAATGCCCTGAGTGATCTTACCCCCAGACTAACAGACTTAGAAACATCAATGGTTTGGGTCATGGGGCCTTTGATGAAAAAAGTTGTCACTGATTTGGGGAATTACTGTCTTAGCTTGTGTTTTCACTCACATGTGCCTGTGTTGTTACTGTGGCATCCACCTCCAATGCAGCCAGATAGCTGCCAAATGAGCCAACTCCATGCTACTGAAACCCTTTGCTGACTGCTCAGGGCACACTGCATGTGGGATTGTAACAGCCACTATGAGGGGTGAAATGTCAGGGTGGGCATTAAGAAGATGGGGCCATTGGTGGACCTGCCAGCTGGGCCTGGGCAACTTGAAACTCTCCATCCTAGCCCAGACTGTGGAATGTGCGTTCTACTTGCCTTTGCCACTCCCAGGAGTTGCCCTAAGGATGCAGCTTTGAGACAGAAATGTGGTATTATGCTATCTGGATGGTATATGTTCCTGGTGGCCAAACCCAACTAAGGCCTCTACATAAACTTTTAAGATTTGGTAGGCGGGTGCAGAAAATTACTCATCTTTCCACTGACTGAACCTCATAAGGAAGTCACCTTGCTCATTGCAACTACCACCCACCAGTCTGGAGTGGTTTGCCTCTTTCTTTGGTCTTGCCCTGCCCTCAGCACATAAGGACTGGTTTCAGATTACACCGGTAAGCACCCAAGGAGGTTGCAAAACAACAGCTTTCCATCTCATCTATCTTTTACAATACATTACACCAAATAATAATAATACATCTTTATAAAAATTAAATCTAATGAATAATCAATAAATATGTAAGAATTAATTTGATTCATGGAGAAATTATATATTATTACCCAAATGTTTTTCACAAGCTCAGAAAAATCTTCCTAATTTTCTCATGCCTAAATCCCCAAATCACTGGCGCCTTTTTCGTTTCTTCTATTATATTTAACTAGAACGGTGTATGGATTGGGCAAAAGACTGTATAGGTCTCAGTTTATTGTGTGCTTCCCCACTATTTCTCACAAACATGCCTGAATGCTGTTATGAAAAAAGGAAATATGCTAGGATTACTTTCAGATATTGGCTCTTAAATACTAAAATATATCTATAGTGACAATGGAATTTTAGGATGGAAATTTCTGTTAGAACGAGGACATATGTCTTAAAATTATGCAGATTTCCTGAAAAGGAACAGGGATTTTCAGTGCATGATTCCTGCTTTAGAAATCCCTGATATAAGAATGCACCTGTTTCAAATATAAAGCATAACTCTAAAATAAATTGCTTTGTTGGGTTAGTAACAAGTTAATTTTCAATTTTCATGACTAGCAGTATTTATATTACTGTTTCGAAATTCAAGTCAAGTAATCAGTTTAAAATGGAAAAAACAAGCACAATAATGTTTAGTACATAATAGATATTGGAATTTAAATAACGCTAGTATCCTGTCTAGAGGCAGACTGGGAAGCTGCTATAACTGTGCCAGTTCCATAGAGTTAAGCAGCCATTTATCTATCTGCTCGTCTAAATATATATAGTAACGAGTCCAACCTTGGTCTTGATTTGGAATAATAGCATATTAGGAATGGTAGACAGAATTCCATGATGGGCCCCAACATTCCTGCTTCTAGTATATACACCTTGTGTAATTCCCTGCTCTTGAGTGTAAGTGGGACTATCATATGAATATGAAAATTTTCACTCAAGTAAATATGGCCTGTTACATTGCAAAATTGAAGAAAGTCAATCAGTTGGGAGGCCTTAAAAGGGGACAGAGATTTCAAGCTTGAAAGATTCTCCTGCTGGTTTTTGAGAAGTAAGCTCTCATATTGTGAGAGGGTCACCTATAGATAGGATCTGACAGTAGCTTCTAGAAGCTCAAGAGAATCCCTGGCCAAGAACACGCAAGGAAGCAGGAAATTTAGTTGTAGAACCACAAGGAACCCACTTTGTCTAATACGACACCTCAAATGAGAAGGTAGCCCAGCAGAAACTTTGACTTCAGCTTTCTGAGGCCCTAAGAAGAGAATTCAGCAACTTCATGCCCAGATTTACGACATACAGAACTGTGAGATAATAAATGGGTTTTGCATTAAGCCACTAAGATTGTGGTAATAAGTTATGAAGCAATAGAAAACTATTACTGGTTAGTGGTGGCTTTTTGTTTTTTGTCTCACTTTTTCTATCACTTCCTGTATAAAGACAAATAATCTGAAAACCATTTCTTGGACTATAGATATTCCATTCCCCACAGAAATTCTTTCATGGAATTAAGGTTCAACATTAAATCTTAAACATTTTAGTTATGGGTTAATGCAATAAATAAATCTATGAAAGATAGTTTATTCCACTAGTGAACAAATATTTCTGGTCTGCTCTCTCTGTGCTGTGTAGTCTTCTAAGTAGTGTGAAATATGGCAGTGAACATGACAGGGAAAATTCCCTGGCTTCAGATAATTTAAATTTTCATCTGGAAGATAGATATTAAAGATTTAAAAGTACCAAACAAATATGTGATAAAATCAGGTAGCATAAATGCAATAAAGTGGGGTTAAAATAAAATGAAAGGTAATTCCTTTAAACACATTGGCCCATAGAGAGAAAACACTTGAGCAGACAAACTGAATGAAGAGACAGAGCAGAACCAGCAGAGAAATAATCTGGGAGAAGTTTCAAAGTAGAGGGAATAGCCAGTAGGAGGTCCAGAGATGGGATGTAGTCTGGCATATTCCATTAAAGTTCCATTTTAATGTTTATCTCTTATAAGGGTCTACTTAATGAAGTTATCTTAGAGTTTGGTGTCTGAAGAAAATTAATGTCTTCTGAACAACTGTTAAGTTTTCTTTTATGATGAGAGCTATGAAATACATCACAGTTCCCTTGAGGTCCTGGATGCCAGGAAACACCAAGTTTGGGCTTGAGCAAACCAACATTTTTCAGCTAAGCTTCTGGGGTCATCCATCTCTCCTTCACCACTATTTTCTTTGTTATTTGTTTCATGTCTCCATTGATTTTGTGCTGTTGTATAAATACCTTTTGGAAATAGGTATAATTTCTTTTCTAACATCAATAAAACCCCTACATTTGCCAATCAGAGGTTTTTTCTAAAACTATGATTCAAATGAAATGTATTTATGAAACAATTGTTTAGTATTCAGGGACTGTGGATTAAATTAAGTGAACAAGCCCTCCATTTTATCAAAAAGGTTAAATGTGTATATGAAGTAGGATAAAATAAGATTTAAATGTATAGGGAAGTAAGGCCATGTATAAAATATATGGAAGGTTAATGCAGGAAAAGTTTTTGCTGGCTAAGCTGAATTAAAGAAGAAATCATAGAGGAGATGATTTCATTGAATCTTAAAGTAAGACTACCGTGGATTGTTGGGTATGGCAATACTTGTACACTGAATGATATTAAAGAGTGCCATTCACCCTGCATATTTGATAATACTATGTATGTGATATATATAATACATCTTGGCAATTTTCTTGCAGAGTACAGCAAAGTGTCTTGAAGAAGTGGCTTCATTCATATGCATGAAGTCGCTAATCAGCTATTAGTAGCACTAATGGTAATTTGTAAACATGGACGTATCCATTCATTTTGATTCAATTTGTCTGGGATAAAGATTGCATGTTACGCATTGTTATGGTTTTTATGTTATGATTTTTAAAGTTTTCAGTGTACATATCATGCTAAGGATCATTGAATTTGGAGAGTAAGAGTAACATTTACATGGAGAATTGAAAATTTAGTTTTAATTATACCTGACATGCAATACTATATTAGTTTCAGGTGTACAATATAATGATTCAACATTTGTATACCTTACGAAGTGATTATCACAACTTTGTCACTGTACATAGTTATTACAATATTATTGATTCTATTTCCTGTGATGTACATTACATCCCCATGATATATTTTTAAACTGGGAGTTAATGCTTCTTAACCCCCTTTTCCCTCTTCTTCCCAAACCCACCCACATCCCTTTGGCAACCATTAGTTTATTTTTATCCATCAGTTTTGCTAATATTTTATTGAGAACTTTTGCATATATGTTCATCAGGGATATTGGCCTGTAATTTTTTCTTTCTTTTCTTTCTTTCTTTTTTTTTTTTTTTTGTAGTGTCTTTGTCTGGTTTCAGTTTCGAGGTAATGCTGGCGTTGTGGAATTAATTTTGAGTCATTTCCTCCTCTCCATTTTTTTATAATAGTTTGAGAAGAAAAGTTATTGATTTTTCTTTCAATGCTTGGTAGAATTCACCTGTAAAGCTGTCTGGTCCTGAACTTTTGTTTGTTGGGAATTTTTTGATTACTGATACAACTTTGTTTCTAGTAATCAGAATGTTCAGATTTTCTGTTTCTTCCTGATTCAGTCTTGAAGATTATGTTTCTACTAATATATCCATTTTTTCTGGGTTGTCCAATTTGTTGGCATATAATTCAGAGTATTCTTTATAATCCTTTGTATTTCTGTGGTGGTGGTGGTCACTTCTCTTTCATTTCTGATTTTATTTATTTGTGTCGTCTCTCATTTTTTCTTGATGAGTCTGGCTAAAAAGGTTTATCTTTTCAAAAGAACCAGCTTAGTTTTGCTGATCTTTTCTGTAGTTTTTATAGTCTCTATTTCATTTATTTCTGTTCTGATCTTTATTATTTCCTTCTTTTCTACTCACTTTTGGCTTTATTTTTTTCTTCATTTTCTAATCCTTTTAGGAATAAGTTTAGATTGTTTATTTGGGATTTTTCTTGTTTCTTGAGGTAAGCTTGTATTGCTATGAATTTCTCCCTTAGAACTTCTTTGGCTGTATACCAAGGATGTTAGATCATGTGTTTCCATTTTCATTTGTCTCAAAATATTTTTTGATTTCTTTATTGATTTCATTAACACATTAATAGCTTAGTAACATGTTATTTAAAACATATTTTTGGTTATTTTCCCAATGTTCTTCTTGTAATTGATTTCTAGTTTCATACTGTTGTGAACAGAGAAGATGCTTGATATGATTTCAATCCTCTTAAATTTACTGACACTTTGGCCTTCATCAGTGAAATCTTTTTTCTATATTTTCTTATCTTTAGTTTTGTATTTTTCTTTTATATGTAAAAAAGTCCCATTAACATATCTTTTAATGCCAGTTTAGTGGTGATCAACTCCTTTAGCTTTTGCTTGTTTGGGAAACTATTTCTCCTTCAATTCTGAATGATAATATTACTGGGTAGCAGATTCTTTGGTTGTAGGATTTCCCTCTCAACACTTAGAATTTATCATGCCATTCTCATCTGACCTGCAAAATCAGCCTGTAGTCTTATAGAGGACCTCTTGTACATAACTAGCTGGTTTTCTCTTGCTGTTTTTAATATTCTCTCTTTATTTGCTGGCACTTTAATTTGATGTGTCAAGGTGTAGGCCTCTTTTGGTTCATTTGGTTGGGATTCTCTGTGCTTCCTGGACTTGGGTATCTATTTCCTTCACTAGATTGGGGATATTTTCAGTGATTATTTCTTTAAATAGGTTTTCTGTCCCTTTCTCTCTCTTTTCTCCTTTTTCATGTTGTCCTAGATGTCCCTTAAACTATCCTTATTTTTTAAATTCTTTTCTTTTACTTCTTGCTGTTCTGCTTGGGTGATTTCCACCACCCTGTCTTCCAGCGTGCTGATTCCTTCTTCTTTGTCATATAATTCACTGCTGATTCCCTCTAGTGTATTTTTCATTTCAGTTATTGTATTCTTCAATCCTAATTGGTTCTTTTTTGTACTTTGTGTCTCTTTGTTGATATTCTCACTGAGTTCATCTATTCTTCTCCTGAGTTCCTTGAGCATCCTTATTCTTTATCTAGTAGATTGCTTGTCTCTGTTTCATTGAGTAATTTTTCTGTTCTTTCGTTTGAAATATATTTCTCTGTCTCCTCACTTTGGCGGTCTCTCTGTGTTTTCTTCTATGAATCAGGCAGAGCAGCAACCTCTCCTGGTCTTGGAAGGAGTGGTCTTCTGCAGGAGCTTCCCCTTTGCAGCCTGTGTATGCCAGGTGTCTTTGTCAGCCAGTTGGATCTGGAGCTGGAGTTTGCATGAGCTGCAGGGAGTTCTGGGGGCATGCAGCACAGGGCCCACCCTGGCAGGCCATTTGGAGCTGGAGCTGAAGTGGGTGGGGTCTGTGGGAAGTCCAAGGGACAAGCTGCACCAGGGCCCAGAGCTGAAGCTGGGACAGGTTCAAGCCCCACAGTGTCCCAGGGGCAGATATTTCTGGGGCCACCTTGGCTCAGTCCAGGGGGCATCCCAGGGTCACGCCTCACTGAAGTCACCTTGGTAGGCTGGCTGGAGCTATAGTTGGAGTAGGCTTGGGCTGCAGGGGGTCCTGGGGGCAAGCTATATTGAGGCTTGGAGTTGTAGCAAGAGTAGGCAAGGGCCACGGGGAGTCCTTGGGGCAAGGTGCCCCGGGACCACCTTGAGGCCAGCTGGACCAGTAGCTGAAGGGAATGAGGTCTGTGGGAAGTCCCAGCGAATAGCCACACTGGGCCCTGGGTCCTGGAGCCAAAGCTGGAGTGGGTGTGAGCCTTGGGGAGTCCTAGAGGTAAGCTGAGAAGGAGCCTAGAGATGTAGTTGGACTGGGTATGGGTGGTGGGACAGTTGGACTGGGTATGGGTGGTGGGACATCCTGGGATCAAGCTGCAGAGCTGGTGTGGGCCTGGGGCCTGGTGCACACGCTGACAGCCTTGGCTGGATGATTCCAGTCCCTGGATCGTGCTGCTGCCTGTGTGGTCCAGGGGGAGGGGGAGGGCAACAAATGGCACTTGGGTGCCTCCAACACCAGAGAATATTCTTGCAGTTCCCCTCCCATATGGCATGTGCTTTAGGGTCAGTAAATGGATTCACTTCCCTATAGTCTTGGTACCCTTTAAACCACTGTTTATTCACAGTGTCCCAGATGGGTGAGTCAGCTCCCAGGCCCTTCAGTGATAGTTTCCTATTGAAGGCCGATGCATTGGGGGAGGGTTTTCACGGTGCTGTGTGTCCCCCTCTCCTACCCACTTCTCTGTGATCTCTCTCTCATTCGTTCTGCAGAAGAGGTTTAGTCAGCACTCAGTTCTTTTTCAGGAAGAACTGCTCTGTGTGTAGATGTAGATTAGATATGTTTGTGCAAAGAGGTGAGTGAGTTCAGGGTCTTCCTACACCCCCATCTTAGACCAGAAGCCCTGAAAATTCTAGATACAAATATTTAAAGCAGTAGAAAATGTGAGGTGAGAATGCAGGAACCATTTCATTGAAAAACAGACTTTATGCAAGAATAGAAATGATAGCTGAGGGCCTTCAATAACAGTCTAAGGAGCTTAAAATCCGTATTCTAGGCAATGGATACTATTAATGTTTTATTTTAAATAAACAACATAAAATGTAATTTGCACTTTAGGAAGAATAACCTGAAAGCAGTGGGAAGGATAATTGAGAGGGGTGTAATTCTGCGTGCAGGAAAATTGACTAGGAGACTATGGTAATGGTGAAGGAAGATCCTGATTGAAACCTACTTAGGTAGAATCAGTGAAAATGAAACACAGGAGACAAATGGAAAATATATGATGAAGTAGAGTTGTTCAGCATTGGAAGATAATTGGGTATGTGGGGAATAGTTTTAGGCTGGGTAATAGGAAGTATGGTGATATAAGTTTACAGGAATTGAGAACATAGAGATAGGGGAGGGGAGCTGGGTAGAAAGGCCCACATTAAAGGTTGACTTGCAATTACATCACAATGGAGTCCATCACAACACTGTCTAAGAGCTCAAAACCTAGAGGCATGGAGATGTGGGTCCACATTGGGCTACTTGGAGCATTGTAACAGTGAAGTTAAGTTACCTAACTTTACCAAGCTTCCATTTAAGCTTGTAAAATTGCAAATACTAGTTTTTTTCTCCAGAGTTTAAAAAAATTAAATAAGATAATACAGACACTAGTATAGTTTTACTAGTGCATAAAGAATTCTCAGAAATGCTAGCTAAATTTAGTATTAGGATACAATTGAGGGGCAAAAATAGTTTTGGAGATTAACTGTGCAGAAGTGCTACATTAAACCCATAGAGTATCCACATTGCCATGAAGGAGAAAATATAGGAAGAGAAGCGAAATAATAGGACTAGACCTTAGTAGATACCTACATTTAGAATGCAGATAGAGCAAGGAGAACCCAAAACTGGGTGGGGAAAAGATAGCCAAGAAGGTGGGGGTGTGATCCTTTCCTGAAAAAAATATGCAGAAACAGAAGAATCATATGTAAAGCATGATCTAAGGGCTGGAGGTCTTAATTCTAGAGTTTTGTTAGCACCTTTTGACCTACCTCAGGTTTGTCCTGAGTACTCAGTTTTCTCGTTTCTCTTGAGGAAATGAGCATTGAGCCACAGTGCAGTGGACACCGGTTTGTACGATTGCTCACCAAGAAAGTACATAGGAATTGTCTGATTATTAACTATTATGTGATAACATCAAAACAAAATTTTACAAACAGAAAGTGTTACAGCATAGAAGAAATAATTATAACAAACCCAAGCTCTGTGTCTGATTTAAAAACCAGTGGGACATCTGCTTGGCTGCTACTATAATTGGCTACCAGCCTGTTGTTTTGTTATGCTGGAAGAAGGACTTTATGTCCTGTGGATATTATTTGCTCTTGGTCCAGGGGGACCCAAGTTTCCATTAGATTACAAATTCTGTACACATAGCCAGATTTATGCAAGACTCTTGCAGAATTTCTCTAAGTCACTTAATTTTTTTTTCTTTTAGTATTGGATTCAGTTTCCTGTGGTCCTTCCTCTCTCTATGAGAATTAACTATGTCCCTGGGCTTCCAGTCTCTAAGGTGTCACTTGGTGTGTTGTGACTCTCTCTGTTATAGCCTTGTGAGAGCTACCTATGATAACCCAAACAAAAAGAGGTGTATTGACATGACAATATAACTGTTCACTCCTGTTCACATTGTGCTCAATTCCACTAACTCACTCATTCATTTATATAACCTTTCATTCAAGAAATGTTTTATCACCAGCTCTGTGCCAATCACTCAGCTAGATGCATTCTCATGTGTTACCTGAAGAATAAATGTTCATGTTAGGGTGTTTAAACTCTTGGTGATTTTTTTCATTGTTTTCAAGTGTGTACAGGGGTTTATGCCAAATTTTCCTGACAAGGCCACAAACTATTCTTTCCCTTGTTATATTATGTTGCAGAGCCAGGGATTCAAGGACAATTTACTGTAAACTCTTACATAATGGACAGGAATGTAAAATAAAGGGCAGATCTTTGATTTAAAATTTGAATTTCTCTAAAGGCATTTTTTTTAAAGTGTCATATTATTTAAAGTCTTAAACATATTCAGCAGGACATACTTGATAAAGACGATGCTGTTACTACTAGGTCAAGTACACTGTATGATGCTGACTTACCAGAAAAGAAAGGTCTCTGAAAGAGGTACAGTACCCTGAAAATATCAGAGAAACAGGATTTGGGGAGGTGTTGGGAAGGAGAGAAAATATGAGTACTGCTACTGCAACTGTATCAATGATGCTTTGTATATGAAAATTTAATTGCTTGTTCTGAGAAAGCTTTTTCATGCAGAAGTGGGAAATTCTACAATAATGTCTTACGAGGAACATCCTATTAACAGCTGACAGCTGCTGTTAACAGCAGGATTGTTGGTTTAAATAAAGTGCCTTAAAGTTATGCTGCTCTTTTGCAACAAAACACAGATGAGGTTTAAATTTTATCTTGTTAAAAGCTAGGTTTATAAACACTTGAAAGGCAACCAATTTGGAAGGGAAAAAAAAGTTCTGAGTTTAATTGACATTCTGTGCTGAAATGTTTAATTGTAAAGAAAAATACAGAAAAAAATTCCTGATTACTTCTGGATAAAGGGTGTCAGAGATCTCCTACTAGTTAGTTATCCTAGAGCCATAGGGTTTCTTAGCTCATTCCATCACTATTCTTCCCTCTCCCTCACCACCTACTCCTCTTAAGTTGATGCCCAGCAGGGAATGAACAATTTAATGAAAATGAATATGTAACTCGTGGAAAAGAAATACAGGATTTCCTATTCTTATTTATAGGACGTAATCCGTATTTGAAGATGATGGTACTGAGAAAGTTGGACACATGCTACGATATTTATTATGATTCATAGAAAATGTGTGTGAGCCTGAGCTCACTGAATTTTTAGTTTGTCTTATCACTTTTTTTTTTTTAGATTTTTTTATTGGGGAATTGGGGGGATGGGAACAGTGCTGGGGAATTGGGGGAAGGGGAACAGGCAAGTTGCTGTCATTTTGTTCTTCAGTCTAGTTGTGGAGGACGTTGCTTCACTGGCCCAAGTTGGCACCATCATTGCGCTCTTCCTAGGCGAGGCAGATCAGTCGCTGGCTTCTGGACGGCCGTTCACTCTGGCTGCTGGCTACACACGGTAGCCCATGGCAACCCACTGCCACAGGAACTGTGGCCTACGCCATCGCCGGCGACTCACGGCAGCCCAGCTCCAGGTTGAGCTGTTGTTCAGCATCTTAGCTGTGGAGGGCAGTGTCACTGGCCCTCATATGTGGGATCCGAACTGGTGCCCTCTGGCGTCCCAAGCCAGTTCTTAACCATCGCGCCACTCGGCTGGCCCTGTCTTATCACTTCTTCAATCAGACATTTTAACAAGTTTCTAGTTCAAGTAATAGCAAACCTTTTTACATATACAAACGACACCTTTTTTCCATAATCAAAAGGGCCACATACTGTTGAGAATGAGTCCCTCCTTCTCATGCAAAGATCTCCCTGGGTTCGACCACTGACTCCTTGCCCCTTGGATATGCCTCCCACATGCCACCCACGTATCCAACCTCTGGCTGCTTGCAGTGATATTGTGGCTGATAGGTGACCATCAGAGCTGGCCCTCCAGGTTTTGGTAGCTGAAGCTCTGCAGTCTACCTTACAGATCTTCTGTCTTTTCCTCATGTTAGGGATATAATCTTTCTGGGGGTTTCCTGGTGTCATAGCATTACTCCATAGGGACCATTTCTATGCTTCCCCTAACTTTGTTTAAAAAAAAAATTAAAGTAGCCTTGGAATTATTATAGGATGACCAATCTGATACAGTAAAGCATGGGTGAAACTCATTTTTAACCTGTAACTATATTGAAGGATGCAAAGAAACATGTTTTCAGTCAAAATTGTATGAGTTAGACTCAATTATGAATCACTTATTAGCCATGTGTCCATTGTCAATATTTAACCTTCCAGTTTCAGTTTTACTTTCTGTAAAATGGGTCCTAAAAATATTAACTTGGTTTAAATGTGTACTTTGGATTAAGACAAGAGAATAAGATTATATGATATTTATCTGGCAAAGTACCAAACACGTAGATAGTGCTCAATACATGGGATCTATTATTAAAATTTGAAAATAATAGTTTTGGTAATTTGAGAAAAAAAGTCATTCTCTTTTCTGAAATGGTAGGAACTACTGGTTACACATCAATTTCGTTTAGAAAATAGTAACTCTAAAAGCAGTGATTCTGTAAAAGATAATATTAACTGAATTGCATTTTGTAAAATATAACATTAACTGAAACTATTTAATACCTCAAAATCTCAGGAGAGCAGTGTGACTTTTCTAGTTCCTCTCTTCACTTTGTTTTCACATATAATTAGAGATTCTTAATATATGAATCTCAGAAAGTGTTTTACTTTTAGAAACCTTGCCATTATATCTTCAGAGTGATAACTTTGATCATAGAATCTGCTCAAGCTGAGGGCAGAGCCTCAGTCATATGTTTACCAATTATAGTAAGCAAAATTCAACTTAATCAAGTACATTATACAACTATACCAAGATTAACTTGAACCCTAACACCCTGGCAATGCATAACACTTTCTGCCACATTACTTGAGGCAAACAAAAAAGAACCATTAGAGCCATTACTACTGAAACCATGTAGGAGAAAACATACTAGAAGGTTTACCAAATAGATATTCACATTTCAAGGACTCACCCACAAATTACTAAAACAAAAAGTTTATTGAATAATGATACTTAATATTCACTATTATCTTTCCTTTATACCTAATCAAGAAAAAAATATTGAACTTGTCTCAGCATTATCACAACAAATAGTAATCATGGAGAGAAGCAAATTGATTATTAATGATTGATTATTTGAATTCCCATGTTTCATTAAGTACAACTACCTGTGAAGGGGCATAACAGGTTTTAACAGGAAAAGGATTAGGGGTTTTATTTCCTCAACTGAGCCACAAAATGAGTGAGATTTTTCACGTTAACTTTATTTTCCTCTGGCTCAGGTGTCAGGGATCTATATTTATCTTGTGTCAGGCATGCGTCCGAAGTCTCAGGATGTCAATGGCTTTCAGATGTCAGAATAACCTTAAAGACAAATGAACGGTCAGGACCCTGTGCCTCATTTCTGAGTTCTCAGCTGCTGTGCTGTGGAAATCATGTGTTTATTTTCTGCGTCTCCTCCTGCAACAGCCTCTCTGAAGCCACTCTTAAAATCCTACATCTGGACAAGCAACAGCCTCTAGAAATTGGTGAGCGAATTCTTTTGGTTAAAGCATGTGACTATCAATGACTTTGTAGTTGATGGGCTGGCATCTAGCAAACAATAATAATTCTTACTTTTAGCTCTGTAGAAAGATAAACTTTCTCTGGTATCATAATTAAGTCTTTTAACAGATTTGTAAGTTTTCAACTAAATGGATGAGGAAATGACATTTAACATGTCAATGTGACATTTCCAGTAGTTTCTAAATTCATCCTGTGAAATTTCCAGTTGCACATTTTCATGCCTTTTATTTAGAAGCATCAGAAAACTTAAACTTCTAATTATTACAAAAAGTATAATTTCAATAGCACTTTTTATTTCTTCAGGTTCTCTAAGCTGTTCTGGCATGTACTAATCTAGACGGATTTCATATTTTATTTAAATTTGTGCTTATCTTTTTAATAGGTTTTTAAAAATATTACTCTTTAAAAAATAATACTCTAAAAATCTGACCAATTTGAGTTTTGTCTTCCAAACTGGAAAAACACTTTCTTAATGAGACTGGAAGTTGAATGACCTTTGTTCATGAGACTGTGAAAATGTTTTTTTGGCATGTTGTCAAGATTGACAAGTATATTTAAGGAAGAATTTAAGAAACCCGGTTGTCTTAACAAATTGACTCCTAGAAGGAAAGGAGAAAGAAATTTTTCCATACATAAACTTATTGATTATTAGTGATCATAGAAATTGTATTGACTGTGGGCACCAGGTATCTTATTTTGGGTGGAGGGGATTTTGTTGCATATCAGAAGTTTTGTAACATGGCGTGTTTCATAATATGGCTATATAAGACCAGGAAACTTTGCAAAGAATGATAGCGTAATGAATGACTTATGCAGAAAGGAAACAAAGATATACTTACTTAGACACAAAATTAAATGCTAATACAAAAAAGTTCCCTCTGACTTCTCAGCTATTCCACAAAGCCTGGGAATTAATTGGATAGGCTTCTTTACCTTTAAAAAAAATCACTTTCTTTTATTATTTGGAAAATGATTGCTTGGAGCTGTGCTGCATTCTGGGGAAAGCGTCCTGGGCTGATACTCACAAATGTGCTTACTTCTTGTTCAATTCCTGTGAGAAAAATTCAGAACTCAGGTGGGTTCTGGATCAGATGACGAGAAATAGGCAAAACCTGTCTTGTTGTTGGGTATACTTGACTAAATAATAAAAGTGGGATTTGTTGGGCAGTATATGAGACTCCTATAATCCTGACAAGTGGAAAGGGGAAATATTTTCCAATGATGTATAACACAAACACTAATTATTTGGAATCAGATCCTTTTGAAAAAGACAAGGACTTTGCAGTGAACTGTTCTGAGAGTTTAAGAAAGCAAGCAAACACCTGAGGATAATAAAACAATTTTCACCTGGGAAAAAAAAGTAAGCTCCCAAATTCACAAAAATCATTGTTAGGCAAAAAAAGAAAACAAGAAAAGAAGGCTTAAAGTGCTAACAAATCAGTGGCAAAGACCATAGAAGACTACCCAGTGGGCCAATTAAATGGAATATGATTTTCTTAGAGCGAAGATATACATGATAATATATTGCTGTTGGTGTGACTGTGGCTAATTTTGCTTTAGCCACAAATGGCTGATAAAGATTACTAATTAAGGAATTTAATATTCTTAGTATTTATAAACTAAGCTTTGTCATTAAATTCTGTGAAAAACATTCACAAAATTTTGAATTGAGTAAGAAATGCTTTAAAATGAATGAAAAGGGAAAAATGGTTTCTTGTTTTGTTTTGTTTTATCAGTTACTTGTTTATATGCTTTTGATTGCTTTTTGAGGAAAACTCTCAAGTGTGTCACCACTTGACTACAACCTAATAGGAGCGGCTGGGAATGAGGCAGGGAAGCACCAGAGGAGGAGGAGTGACTGTGTTTTCCATATCAGGTTCCTGGGTGCCTAAAAACATGCCTAATCCAAAGTGATTTTCTCAACTCACAAACCATGAATAATTCATCAGAAAAAGGAATTAGTCTAAACCTAGCATAAGTGCACAGAGAATATAAAAAGAAATCTAGTTTAGTAGGTAATTAGTTTTACTGTTTAGTGTGTTGTATGTCAAACTACAGAAATTGGCTAAGCCACTGGAAACTTTTGGCTTTTACAAAGGGCAATTAGTATGCCGTGGTTTCAACAGTGAGTTTTCTAGGCATTTCTTCATGGAGAAGGGTAAAGTGAATTCTGCTTTGTGTCTTCTGACAAATTTAGCCTTGTGGAGGAATACATAACACTTTTAAATAGGGGCTCGGTGGTACAGTGTAAATAGTTTAAGATGTTTTGGAATATACTCAGAGACCTTTGTCATACAAACCCTATCATCTGAAGGAGGAAATGACAGAAAATTGGCAAGCATTGCAGAAGGGACATAGCAGACAGCTTGGCTGCATTCACCAAGGACTCCAGAGTGTACTCAAATAGAAAAGCATTGTTTGCCCTTCAGTGTTTGTGAAGTTTAAAAGTGGAATAAGGACAGATATTTTTAAAACATTAGTTTCATCTCTTAATTAATGTTGTTTTCTTTTCTCATTAAATCTTCAAAATATAAATCTTAAATTTCTCTCATTTTAATTTTTAGGAAATCAAAAAGGATATAGTCATGTCATGGTTTTAAAAATTAAGAACACTGTCTAATAGAAATTAAATTGGAGGCTCATTTTGTTCTATTCTGGGACTTTATTATTACTCTATTCAAAATGTAACAGGTGCAACTGTAGGGTGTCCTTGTGTCTTATTCTAGGAAGTTTTAGAAATGAAGTAATAAAAGTTAGTTTATTCAGTCCAGTGGTCCCATAGTGTGGACCCTACACACAGCATATTTTTAGAGTAGTCATCAATTTTTATTAAGTGGGATCTATTTGACAAGTATTTTTACTTTAAGACTCACTCCTAAACCAGCAACATCATTTTTTTTATTCTATATATGACGGAGTCACTATCTTTCAGATTCATTTATTTGTTGACACATTTGTTAAAAAATATTTATGAGCCCTTACTCTCTGTCAAACACTTCTATTATCAGAAACAATATGCTGAATGTTTATAAGGACCCAGGATCTTTTTACAGGTCGTTGTTCTAAATTTTGTTTATATGGGATGAAACATTTTGATGAAAGTTTTTTAAAAAAAAATCTGTTAACTGTGTAAGTGATGAAGGTATAGGTTGAATTTTGTGAACATTTCCCCCGCACCCCCTGCACACAAACAGACCCCTTACTGAACCATCGATCTCCTGAAGAAATTAGGCCAAACAACTGACTGTTTTATTTACAGAAGTAATAGAGGGAAGATACTGGACAGAGCTGCTTCCCTCGCCCATTCTCAGCTTCTTGCCATTGGCTTCCCAAATGCATAATTTATGCTTAAATAAATTAAGCATAAAAAATTAAGTAATTAACACAGAGCACATGGAACCCCTCCAGAATAACTTGACAGCAGTGTATACTCTTAAGTGTTAAGTTTGATAACTTGCTCAATTTATTTCTTGTTGAACTGCTTTGTCTGAAGTGGGGGACAAACACTCATCTAAATTTTAGCTTGGTTTCTTAAGGGAAACACCTGTGGTTTCTATGGAAACATGTCGTTTCTATGTGCCCTATTCTTTTAAAAGCTGCCTGGTCAAAAGTTACATCTAAGCAGACATGTAGACCAGTGGTTACAATGCAGAGGACACAAACTGTGATAAGGGAAATATACAGTGATAAGAGCCCTGCGTACAGACCTTTGCTACCAGAGTTGGCACATCCCACTCGGCTGATAACTCCATGAAGGCAGGGGTCATCTGCAACTTATCAGCACTGCCCAGAGCCTGACACATAGTAAGCACTCAAAAGATAGATTTCATTCATTTATTCAAACTATTACATCTAAATCTTTTCAACTCTAAAACATTCACCGTCCACTAAGGAGTATGAGTAAAAATTTAAGAGGTTTTGAAGATTTAAAGAAATTAAAAATCTATTTCTTCCATCTCTTATGCTTAGCACTCTTTTTAAATATCCAAACTGACACACCTCTACCATAAAGTAACAGAGTTGACCTTGGAAAACACAGAGGTTGGGGTACCCAGCCCCTGTACAGTTGAAAATTTGCATATTGTTTGACTCCCCCCAAAACTTAAGTTGTCCCTCAGTATCTGAGGGCGATTAGTTGCAGGACCCCCACAGATACCAAAATCCCCAGGTACTCAAGTCCCCTATATAAAATGGTGGAGATCAAGGCATACAGTTGGCCCTCCGTACCTGTCGATTCCCAACTGCAGATTGAAAACAGTACAGGTGTTTATTGAAAAAAATCCACATATAAGTGGACCCATGCAGTTCAAACCCATGTTGTTCAAGGGTCAATTAGACATAGGTATGTGTAGTTTTTTGCATGAGACATCTTCAGGTAGGTGGTTTTATGGAATGTTACCACTTCCAGTACCGCCGCTGCCCTTCCCCGCATGTCTGCTTTTTCTTTCTTTTTTTGGAATATAGGGCATATCATCTATTAAAAATTAATTATGAAATTTAATAGAGAAATATCCTATAACTCAATTTACAGTAAGTCCGTAAACTCACAGACATTGATAATTTCTCAGCGAGTCAGCCAAGGAAGCTCAATCATTTCACCTAATTCTGCTGAGCTCTCAATCCTGTCCCTCAATTTGCATGCAAAGCTTAAATGTGCTTGCTTCTGTGTTCAGGCTCTTAGATGTCTTCACTGTATGTACCAAGTTTTGGATAAAGCTAGAGAAAAATTCTTAGCTCAGTAAGCTCCTTTCTGGGCACTGTTCATCCTTGAGGTATGCTAAATGTGCCTCCATGTGTGGGTCATGGCTTCTCCACTTCTCATTCTATGGGAAATCCTAGCATGCATAGGAGTCGTAGTTTGTTAGCTTAGTCACAAATGCCCCCAAAACCTTCTCTGGCGTGGAGGAGGTCTCCAGCTAGTGACAGAAATGCAGTCATCATCTGTTTTCTGCCTCCATCCCTTGGTCAGAGTCCCTTTCTGACCTCACTCACAGGCTCTTGAAAGTTTCTTCACCTTGAGTCTTCCAAGCCTCTGTGTATTGCATCCTTATACTGTGGTCTTATTATAATAGTTCAATAAAATTCTATGCTTTATCAGATTAAGTCAGGAAAAATAGGATTAGACAAGGAAAAAAGTAAATCCTAGTAGGAAGAGGCCAACTGAAAGGAAGCTTACTATAATTATTCACACTATCTTCTCTACCCCATTAATATTCCTCTTGAGTGTTAACGATGTCATTTTGTTTTCTCTCTAAAATCTCCCATGCAGAACTTCAGTATGTAACATAGTAACAGCAAGAGCATTTCTTAAACTGAAATCCTGTAGATAAATGAAAGCAATTGAAACAACCGGAAAGGTCTTTTGTGAAAAAGAACACTCCTTACTGATTATTTACCATGGCAAAGCAACAGCTATGAAGCTTGCCTTTTTTTTTTTTCTTCCTGAGGTTTAAAGCTAAAAGTCTACTTTCAGTTGCTCTCCCAATGTTCACATTCATTCACAGCAAAAGCTGTAAACATTAGATATGGGAATCATTCTTAAAATACTCTCAAACCAAGATCTATTCATTTTTTCAAGGGCGGAGTCTGAGGCGTGTAGAAGTTAAGTGAACTTTTATACACTTGCCTCGCCACTGCATTGTCATTCCTCAGTTTCCCTTCCTGAAGTTTATCTAGGCTTCCCTCCCCATCAAGATCTACTAAGGGATCTTACCGATTTTTATGTCTTCAATTGTAATCTATATGTTGAACAGACCCAAGTCCTAATCTCTTCCCTGAGTTTCTTACTCATATTTATGTGCCTGCCGGTCAAGTTCCCAAGGTGGATACTCCACATCTTGAGTTGAAATTAACCTAAACTCTTTCAACGCATAACCTTGTCCTTGTGTTCTGATTCATGATGTATCTTTAATGTTCAAAATTAAATTATAAACAACCCCATGAGAGGTGTTTCCTTTACTATGCTTGAATCTATCCTAGTGTTCTGTAAAATGTATGCACACACATGTACTCTGTAAAAACTTTTAAAATAAATGCATGGGTTAAATAATTAAAATAGCTATTACTTGATTCATGTCTACAAGGCATGCTGATAATAATTATGCAAAATGCCTAGTATTTAATAAGAGACATTGTCAATTATTGGTTGAGGTACGTTTTCTGTTGCCAGACTAAATAGGTTTGAAACTTGGATCTGACACTTCCCAGATCTGTGACCTTGGGCAAAAAAGTTAACCTCTCTGTGCCTCTGCTACATCATCTGTAAAATGGGGATTATAAAAGTATGTACTTCATAGAGCAATTGTTCAAAATAAGCAAGTCACTCTGTGTAAAATACTTATACAAGTGCCTTCCACATGATAAGTGCTATGGAAGGGTTAACTATTATTATTTAATTCCCACAAACATTTTAAAGTGGATAGTGTTATTCTTTTTAAAGAATGAATGAACAGGTTCAGAGATTAAGAAACCGGCCTAGGATCTTACATCTAGTTAGTGAAAATTTCAGTTAGAACTAACCCCACCACACCCCAAAATCTAGCTCTATTATTTCCCCCGTCATTTTTTTTTAATTTTTATTACATTTATTAAGGTGACATTGGTTAATAAAGTTACATAGGTTTCAAATGTACAATTCTATAATACATCATCTATATGTCACATTGTGCGTTCACCACCCAGAGTCAGCTCTCTTTCCATCATCGTGTGCTGGACCCCCTTTACCCTATTCTACCACCCCCCTCCCCGCTTACCCTCTGGTAACCACTAAATATTGTCTGTGACTATGAATTTTTGTTTGTCTTGTTTGTTTGTTGCTTTCAGTTTTATATCCCACATATGAGTGAAATCATATGATTCTCAACTTCTTCTGTCTGACTTATTCTGCTTAGCATGATAATCTCAAGATCCATCCACATTGTCACAAATGACAGTGCTTCATCTTATGGCTGAGTAATATTCCACTGTATATGCGTAACATACCTTCTTTTCTTTTATCTTGTTAAGTCCAGCCTGAAACCTAGAACTTTCATTCTTGATTCGTTTTTCCCTCTACCTACCTAATCACTAACCAAGGCTTAGCTATTCATTCTATCTTCTAACCCATTTCTACTAAATATTTCTGAAATTTTCCCCAACTTCTTCCTCCCCAGCAACAGCCTCAATTCAAACCATATAATTTCCTGCCTAGATTATTTCAGAAAACTTCCTCTGGCCTTTCCTCCAATCTTTTCACCACGTTCTGCCAGAGGCATCTTCCTAAACCCAAATATTATCAGGCTTTCCTTCCTAAAATCCTTGAGTAGCTCTACATTGCTTTCAAAGTGAATTCTTGAAAAGAATTCATAGGTATTCAGGCACAATGCGCACTATTGTATGTTATGCATTATGTTAGAACTTTATTCAGTCATTTGGGTCTACCTCTCCAGTGTTCTGTTTTATCATTTCAAAACGCATACATTGTGCCAAAGCCTTACCGAAATATCTATATTTTCCCAGTTGTATGTCTTTTCATGGATCTATATTTTGAGGGGATGCCTTTTTTCCCTTTACCCAGACCTGTATCTTACAGATCTCTGGTAAGCTATCACTTCCTCTACCAGCTGTCCTTTCACAGCTTTCCTAACCCAACATTCACTCTTTACACATGGGTGTAGGTATCACAATGTATTATAATGGTCTGTTTATTAATTGTTTTCCTAGCCATGCTGTGAGCTACTTGAGGGGAAGTATCAGGTTTTTGTTTTGTTGATCTCTCATTTTATCCCAGTTAAAATGCAGACAAAAAATGCTTAGGGAATTTATTTTGTTTTTCTCCTGCAAGGGCTACAGGCTAGAGAAACATTTGCCAGTGTTATTGAGGGAATAAAAACATAAATAAATGAAAACCAAAGTTAATCATTCAAACTATGATTTTTAAGTCATAGTTTTTCATAGAATTTCAAGAATGAGAAAGAATTTGTTTGGGGAAATGATCCAGTATTAGAACCAGTAAGAATAATGTGAAAGACTGTAGCAAGGATTTGTGAATCTTCTGGGTTGCAATCTGGTAGTGAAGGGAGCCAGATGAGAACGGGGATCGGGTTGCAGGCATGACCGCCCAGCAGTGCCTGCTATGTAGGCAAAGGGTTGAGGGCAAGATAAGATTAAGGAAGGACATGCACTATGATGCATGAACCAAATTCAGAGTTTTAAATCTTTCTTGCTTTTGGAAAATAAGAACTGGCAAGTGAGTTCTTGAAACCTGGAAGTGGGAACTATTATCTCATAACACTCAGTTCAGTTTTAACTGCTGTTTAAATCTGACTAAATTTAGCACAGTAGTTCTCAAAAAATTGGTGTGCATGAAAATAACCCAAAACACTTAACTCAGTACTCACGATGCTTGTTTTTAGGAAATATATTATCATATTGTTATAATTCCCTTCTTCTCCTGCTCCTTCTTTATCGTCATCACCATTCTTATGGTTTTTCTACTGCCCACCTCACTGATAACCTGATATTTTAATCTCTTCTAAATAAAGTCCTAGTCTTAATCCCTTCTAAGAAGTTATTTAAAATTCACCTACTATGATCTTGCTAGCCCTTTACTGGATCATTAGTTTTCTAATTATGCTATTCTCCTGTCTGCTTTTGTAGTGGTTGAGACTTCTTCCCCTTAATGAAGTTTTGATGATACAGACTTAAAATTCTCCTCTAGTTTCTTTTGAGAGAAGATTATAAAGCTCTTCAGATTTTGATCACCCCTCAGCTGATGATATGCCCCTCCCTCTACCCTGGCCTGCGTTCCTCACCTTGCATGCTCATTTTTCCATATTTGACACAGCTGCTATATCCTCGAAATGTGTGTCCAATGTCATTTTGCACACCTACAATGATCTCTCCCATTCCTATCGCTATGGCATCTACTAAGTTTCCTTCTTTGAAGTTCAATTTAGTCTTCTTCAAAATTCTGGGGTTTCCATTACCAAATATGTCAGAGTCTCCTGCTGACACTGTAAGGAGGAGCCAAGCTTTTTAGACACCTTGTTACTACAAACGTCCTTCAGCCAAAGACCATCAGGAACACACATTGTTGACCAAGTTGAGTTCATCATTTATTGCAACATGGGAGCAGCCGTACTACAGGGAGCCAAGGGTGACACAGATCTAGAAAGAATCTATTGTAGAACATGGACTTTGGTTGGGTGATTTGGGGAAAGGGTTTAAGGAAGCAAAGCTTTACTCTGAGTGGGATGTTGTCAGGGAGCTGCATCATTTTATAATGGGGTGTTTTCATAAATCTTATCTACAAGGAGGGAAGATGAGACTACTAAGGCTGAAAGTGATAAAGAAGTAATGTGACTCATTAGCTGGGAAAGGGGATGTGTGGCATCTGTGGCTCAGACGATGTTCATAATTGGTCTGCATTTTGACGTGATTACAGTGCATCTTGTTTTTTTGTCTTGATCCATCATCATCATGTGGCCTTGTCTAAAGATGATGCTCTGTGACATGATTTATGTTCAACCAGAGCATATCAAGGCCTGATTACAAGTGCCAGGCCAGTGCCCAGAAATGAGACCGAGCAGATAGCACCAGGCCAGGTCCAGAGTGTCAGAGACTGTTTTCTCTGATGACAAAAATTCTTTGTTATTTCAGTCACTAAACACATTTCTTTGAAATCCACTTCCAACTACTTTCGGGTTAAGATTCTAACGGAGTTTCTTTGTAATTTCCTCCCTAATCCCTGTGGTGTGCTCAACATTTGAATACTTTAACTCAATATAATTCATAAGAATTTCATTCAGAAGAATTTCACTCATCTTATGCTAGCAATTTGATAATCAATAAGAACCACAACAGGTGAATCTGTGTATAATAACTATAAAGTGCATAAATTGCATAGGAAATTAATTAGCTTTTTTTTTGCACTTATACCATAAAAACTAACTTGTTACATAAATGAAATGATATACATCATTGGTAGATATGAAATACATGGAATAAAATTTTAATTTTACTTAGTGAAAGTTACTTGTGAATTAAGAGCTCTTTCCACTTACTACATAGAGAAAGAGCTTAAAAATCAGAGATTATTAAGAATCTTTTAACTGAGAATTGTCATAAATCAACATATTTCTGGACATATGCATCTAAGTTGAATATATATAAATGTAGTTAAAATATATATATGCCAAACTTTCTACTTAGCTATTCTAGATGCCTCCTAAAGTGAATGGGATAATCTTATTTTTTCTTTTACATAATAGGCTATCATTATAAGTTGTACTTAAAGAAAAGAACATCTACTAAGTGATTCAAGTTCATGATTGAATAATATTCAATATTTCCATATTGTATGAATTTAAAATTACTAGAAACACTGACAAATGTCCCATACTTATAATTTGCTTTGTAACTTGTTATTATAAGTCTATAAAGAGGTGTTATAGTGTTGGAGGAGATAAGATAAAGCTATAAATTAGGCTTGATTCCATAAATCACACATGGAAAAAATATCTTTGCATATGTAATTTTCATCACATTTGGAATATTGTTTAAGTATACCTGTTTCTTTGATTTATACATATATATGCTTTTTAAACATGATTTGCATAATAAATTGAAGATTTCAGGCCTATATGTAAGTAAGGTTAAGTTTCTCCATCTTTGAGTTTCTTTGAAAGGTCTTAAAATATAATTAAGGGACTACAAAAGATAGAGTGATTTGTTTTCCACCTCTGCTTTATCATATTATCTTGTTAATAAAGAGAAGCAATTTGGATTGAACTTCATAGAGTTTGTGCTCTTTAGAAACCCTTGAAGATATAATTTAAACAAAGAAAGATGCTCATTTTTCACTTTCTTCTTAAGGTTTACCCTTTTGCCATTTTCAAGTTTTCCTGTTTTCAAGTAACACATGCAGTTCTGTTTTATGTGAGTGAGGAATAATAATTTACTGACAGGAAACTGAAATTGAGAAGTTAAAATTTCAGTTAAACATCTTAACTTTTAATTAAACAAAAAGGCTTAAATCTTTTTACATTACAGATGCCGGTCATGGGCCTAGGTGATGTGGTTTCATTCAAATCTACAACCAATGGCAGCACTTTGGATCCATAAATCTGAATGGTTCAATACTTAAATTACAGTGGGATCCTGAAAACTGACTTAATTCCTGATTAACAGTACTGTAAGGGTAACAATTATCCATAATATCCATTAGTTACTTGGGGAATTAGTATTTTCTAGTCCATTCTATATTTTATGCAGGGTCAAATTTGCATAATGTACTTTTGGATATGATTTGTATATTCTTGACTATTACTGTCTGAAAGTTTGCTACAGATGAACATTTATTACTGCTTTTCGTGATGGTCAAAAGAAGTATTTTGTGTGTCCAGTATAACAGCAGGCACCTATGTGAAATAGAAATAGAAGAAGATTAGGGTCAGGTTTTTTTACCTGAAATACTCCTGCATTTGGTGTGTTTCTGAACACTCTCTGAACATCACAAATATTTTTTTTAAGTAGTTGTTGTATGGCTTATGCTAGAAGAAAATGGCTGCTTTCCGTTTTTTGCTTACAACGAATCCTTGTTTGTCTAGAGGAGCAGTTCTCAACCTCCCTAATGCCACGACCCCTTAATACAGTTCCTCATGTTGTGGTGACCCCCAACCATAAAATTATTTTTGTTGCTACTCTATAACTGCAATTTTGCTACTTTTATGAATCGTATGTAAGTATCTTTTTATTTTCCGATGGTCTTAGGCGACCCCTGTGAAAGGGTCATTCGACCGCCAAAGGGGTCGCGACCCACAGGTTGAGAACCGCTGCTCTAGAGCATATCTAAGCTGTGGGGGTGAACAGTGGCAATTATTTTTTATTATGTAAACTACCCAGATTACTGCTTGGAGAGTCTCCTTGCTTTAGATTCTCCTTTTCTCTTTATCCTATACCTCTTTAAACTGTCACAATGCATTTACATTTTATATACTCGCTGGTCAAACAAGATAAATTATAAATATGTTAACAAAAAGGTAGGTTCATATAATCATTTTATTCATTGCTTCTTCCTGACAAGGTCTTTCTGTAAGTGAGTCCAGTCACTGACTCTAGACTCAGTGCATCTAACCTTCATTGTCTTCCGCTTATTGATCTGTGGCCCTTTGCAACGGAGCGCTTTCCTTGTTCCCTCCTCCCCCTACCCCCTTCATCTTACCTCCAACCTTGTGACACTGAAACGCTGCCCTGATTCTGCATGACCTTGGGAGCCAAACCCCAGCCTGGACTGTGAAAGGGGGAACTGAGAAATCGGGAGGTTACACACTTCTTAGTATCAGGTGAAGTCTGTGAGCGTCCTTGCTATCCGCTCGGCTCTTTGTTGGCTTTCTACAGGAGTTGTCAGTTCAACCAAAGCCAATATAAAAGAAGCGCTAAGTCTCCCAGTTCCTTTGGCTTTTAGTGTTTTGTCTATTTTTACCCAGTTTTCATTACTTCTTCTTTTTTTTTACCCCTGATGGTATGCTTCAGAGTGTCATCAAAAAACTTTAGCAAGAATGTTTCTCTCATTTATGATAATGAATCTTAGGTCTTGCTTCTCAATTTTATAGCCCTTGTTGCCAATGGCTGCCACCATAAACTGCAAATACTTTTTCACTAATCCAAACTCTGTCTAGAATGAGTCCACCTTCTCTTTATGAGACTGAATACAATTTTTATTTCAGAACCTTATGTCTTCCCAGTATTATTTTATAAGTCTTCTATGTAGACTCTCATCCCAATTTACTGCTTTTAATATGATGCTTTAAAGGTGAAAACTCTTATCCCATCATCACTTTCCCTACTTATAATACTTAGTGATTCTATTGTGCCTCCAGAATAAAGTTCAAGCTGCTTAGTATATCATGCAAGAGGCTTCAAAATCTGGTCTCCACCCATTTTCCTCTTTGCTACTTCCCTAAAAACAATTTTTGTGGTTTTCCAAATATCGCATTTTCTCCTGCCCAGAATGCATGCATGTGTTCTTTCTGCTGTATGATTAGAAAGTATCCATTGAAGCTGTGCCGTTATTTTATAGTCTGCCTCCTCTGAACAAAACCACACTCTATTAAACACTATACTTTATTCATCTTTGTATCCTGTCAAGCTCAAAGTCTGGATATAGTCAATGGTTAGTAAGTATTTAAGGAATTACTAAATGAGTTCCTGGACACTTTTCTTCCCTTTTAGTTTAAAGCTTGGGATTGCCTTTACTTTTACTCTTTATCAATTCTCCCCCCAAAAAACCTTAGAGAGGAAGCTTCATGACAATGTTGGAGTTTTTCCTGATGGTAATTCCCAAGTGTAAAAATTATAGGCTACATGGCATTGGATAGATTTGAGTTCAAGTGCTACATATTAATTTTGTGACTTCAAATAAATTATGTAACTTCTCAGTGTCTCAGTTTCCCCATCTATAAAATGGGTGCAAAAGTATCTTGTGGTTAAGATTCTAAAAGCTGTGAATGAAAGAAGGTTCAGCCTAAGAAAGTGTCTTATAAGACTTTATTTGAGCCACACTGATGACAACTGCAGAGAGCAACATCTCAATGGATTGAAAAAATGCTCTGGAAAATGACAGTTTTGCAGCTTATTTTATACATTAGAATCAAAGGAGATGTAATTCATTGGTGGTGGATTAGGGAGGTGGGAGAAAGCAAAGAGGAGAGAAATTGCCGGGACTGAATAAAAGGCAAACTGCAGAGATGTGTGCTTCTTTTACATTGGTGGGTACAGGATAGTTAACCTTTACAGCACAGAGGTGGTATGTGGGCAACAAGATAACAATGTGGTCTACTGGTCTGGTGGTGCCTGTGGTTATGCCTTCCAGCTGTTTGGAAAAGATTTACTCTGACTTCAAAAATTCTTTATCTTAGATACACAAAGACAATAGACAGTTTGAAATTTAAAGATTGACCTTTGTTAAGGGAGTGACAAGCCTAAGACGTGACTACCCACCATGACCCACTTTTAGTGAGGAATTTTTCGTCCAGACCCTGTGTCGATACTTTGGTCTCTGGGATTGTAAAGCCCACCATGCGGGCCTCCCCTGAGCTTGTCAGGTTTTGTAGGGGACCCCTATTTTTGTCTGAAAAACCAAATTGTATATGAACAACTTAGAACTCTGTTTCTTCATCTGAAAAATAAATTATTTAGATTAAGTAATTTTTAATATCCCTCTCAGATTTCAAAATCAGAGGATGTGAACTTGGTTCCTAATCTCTAACTATCTGTGACATTGAGAAAGTAACTTTTAATGTCATCTCTGCTTCTTAACTAAAGTGAGAGTTATACCAGATAATTTACAAAAACTCTTCCAATCTACGTTTACTTGATCATCTATTATATGTATCAATGATTCTATTTCCTTTCTTTTTTTATATGATTACACTGAAGTTTCCCAATTATATTTTAAAATTATTGACAAAGGTAATTTCAACAGGGGAATTTGTTTTCAATTTATAGGGGAGGTGACTGGGAGCTGGGAAGCAGCTGGCTATAGTATGTCGGTCAAATTCCCAAAAAAGAGGTGAATTTTTTGTGAGTCTTGATTTTCTGATGTACAAAATTATAGCAAGTGTTTATAAAGACTTCAATAAAATTTTTAGACTACACAGGAATCATGTCAGCAGAATAGCAGTTATAAAAATTTCTAGTACCCATCCCCTCCTGGAAACATCAATTTGAACAACTACCTATGCACAAAAATACTTTCTCAAGAGTTAAGGATTCTAGGTGAGTGATCACCGTACCTGGGTGAAGCAAGTATTATATTTTTGTAGAGATGTTGAGATTATACAGTAGATGGCCTCAGTCTTTTCAGTAAAGTAGAAAATAGAGCTGTATGCTGAGAAGACAGGTTTCAAGGGAAGTTCTTAAGAAAATGAAGAAGGCTCAGCAGAGTCAAGAGTAAGAGTCACAAGATAAGGAGGGAAAAAGCAAAAGATGGTAAGCAGTTATCAAGCACAGCTCAATACAAACGTAACCTTGTTTAAAAATGTATTGGGACATTAAATGACTATTTGCTATTGAAAGAGTTAAATAGTATCTTAAAATTTAATGGGGAAAAAAAGACAATTGTCCTATTTTCCCCTTCTCTCATTCCCATGTCTCTTTCCAGACAAAAACACTGTGAACTATTTCTAGACAACATACTTACAGTGCTATTTCTTGACTTTTCAAAACTGTTTTATTTCACACATTAACCTTTCATTTCCTCCTGTGGAGGAAAAGTATCTAGCTTTCATAGCACCACACGCAATACCACTTCACCCATTCTACCCACTGTCTCCACATACACATTTTCTTCTTTCAACCCAATCAATGTAGCTCCTTTTCTGATATTATTGACTGTTTACATTATGATTGTTATAAATTTACTGAAAAGCAGAGCCAAGAAGTATGAGTGCTTTCTTTCTGGTACAATTTATTTTTTCCTGGTGGTGATAATTACCTCCTTAAATCCTCTATCGCCCTGATCCAATACTAAGTGGTTTGTTTCCTAGATCTGTGACATGCTTATTTGTTACCCTGGAACTTCCTTTCAAGTTCTTCCTGGAAACTCCCTTTGTTTCATTGTCAGGTCAGCTATTTCCTCAGTCCTCTGTCTTCTGATTTCTTGGTTTGCTTCCTTGTTTTGGTGGAATTCATGTTCTGGGAGTTCCTTGAGCTTCCTAAGAAATGGTAAGACAGAAGTAAAATGTGGAACCTTACATGTACTAAAATGTCTTTATCTTCATTCTTAAAATCTTTGTTTGCATATAGAATAACAGTTGAAAATCATTTCCCCTCAGATTTTTGAAGGGATTGCTCCTTTGACTTCTAAATTCCCAGTGTTTTTATGAAAGCCTGTTGTCTTTCTGATTTGTATGTGACATTAAATACCCAAGCACACCAGAGGCTTTTAAGATCTTCTGTTTATCCTTGCCACTCTAAGCCATTTGAAGATAGGCAGGTAGACCCTTTAATCCATTGTGCTATAGCTGGGTGCCATCTTGCACTCTGGAGACTTATATTCTTCAGTTCTGGAAACTATTAATGCAATCTATTCTTATTTTCTTATTTTATTTCTGGTTTTGTTTTTTGTCTGGAAAATCCATCACATGGATATTGAATTCATTCTACTAGCCTAGTATTGCTCTAATGGCGCCTCTGTACTCTAATGCTGCTACTCTGATATTCCAACTGCTCTGCTGACAGCGTTATTTCTACAATCATTGTTTAGTTTTTAAAAAAATAATTTCATGGTTTTCTGTTTTCCTAGTTTCATGATATAATATCTTCTCTTAGTTGTCTTAAGAAATTAATCACAAAATTATTTAGTGGTTTTTTTTTATTCCCTTATAGTCATCCTTATTGTTTGCTTATTTGTTTTTAAATTTTGTTTTGTATGTCAGAGGTGTTCCTCAATGTCTGGTGATTGTCCATTTATATTTAAAATTGTGGCCAATAAATATGATCTAATTTTAGAGCTGCATTGTCTAATATGGTAGCCCCTGGCCACAGGTGACTATTGAGAACTTGAAATGGACTTAATCCAAATTTACATGTACTATAAAAATAAAATAAAAACAAAACTTCTGTGACCTTGTACCAAAAACTCATAAAATATATCATTAATAATTGTATATTGATTGCAATTACAGTATTTTTGATACTGGGCTAAAAAATACATAATATTAAATTTAATGTCGCGATTTATACTTTTAATGTGGCTACTGAACATTCCACAAGTATATGTAACATAAGGTTCATGTTATGCTTCTACTGGACAGTATTGTGCTAGAATGATCAGATAAGGTCCTGACAAATTTCATCGCCTCCCCTGACTACCCCACCTCCCTGAAAAAGCAGTATCAATAAGTCTTTTCTCTTACTCCAGTGAGTTTCCCCAGAAAGGAATCTGGTAATCTCTCGCTTGCTAGAGTTCTGGTAGTGGCAGTAGAAAAGAAATCAGTATTTGCATTTTCAGGTAAACGTATTTCGTCATGCATCTATCTCATGCCTCAGGCCGCCTCCTGTTTTTATGTTCAGAGTTATCTGGCTCCGTGTTTCCAAAGAAGAAACACCCCACCTTTTAACAGGTGAGGAAGGAGAGTGGGCACGTGCTGCAGAGTAGATGGAGGGAAAAGCTAGGGTTTAGGACTTCTAAATATATTCAACCAATTTAGACCCTGCTTTCCACGGCACCCCATGCTGCTAGTGCATGGCCCTGAGATTATACCGCAGATTATTTTTGCTTTCTATTGACTTCCTGCTCTAGGCTTAGATGTTTAGAATCTGACACTGTAGGGCCTGCTGAGCAACTACCTTAAGTGCGTTTGCTTTCTAAATATTGCCTTGTTTTCTGTCCTCTCTCATTTAAATCTTTGGCATGTTCACGGTTTTATAAATTCTATCTCATTTCAATGAGATTTCAGGTGCAAGTAAAAATGTATTCAATCTGCCACATTTAATCAGAGGTCTTGGTCATGATTTTAAACCTTAAAATTATCTTACTATTCTCTTCTTCAATGCTTTTGGCCAGATTATCTTCAGGCATTTAAGCTACTATAACCTGGTCTAGGAACACTTCCCTCTATCTATAGATATGACCTTCATGTCAAACCAGACTGAGGTTGTTCACATGCCTTTTTTCAACCATACCAATTCCAATGATAAATGCTTTCTGTAATTGCCTAATTTTATTTGCCAAGAATCCCACTTCCTTCTACTTATTTATATTTAATTAATCTTCTATAGAAGATTAAGGATGTAAGAGTTCTGTGAACATATTCTTAGGATGTCAGTCCCCATTGATCTCTCTCTTAGCTAAATTTCTATTATGTGTTTGTTTCTCATGATTTATAGTTTTTGCAATATGATAAAATAATAGTGTGAGGTGTTAATCCATACCTCCCACCCTTCTCATTCACTTTTCTGGCTGCAAGATATGAAATTGCAAATTGAGGAAAGATTTTTAGTGGAGACAAAGAACTGACATTATGTTACTATTTAGGTTAATGAAGATTTGAAAAGTAGTTGTGATCCACCTGAAACTGTTCTCAACAAAGCCCAAAACAAATCAAAAGGCCATAAGGTTGGATAGAAGGGGGAGCTTAGATGCAAATACATCCCTGAGAGCTACTGTATTGGCCTGCCTCAGACTCATTCCTGAAGGGAAACTTTCTCTACTTCCACCTAGGCAGGTATGAGGATCTCAAGGCAGAGATTTGCTCAGAGAGAACAAGCCTCAGAGAACTCTGCTTCAATCATGGCAGCAG
The DNA here is from genome assembly GCF_001890085.2 of Hipposideros armiger. Taxonomy (NCBI): domain Eukaryota; kingdom Metazoa; phylum Chordata; class Mammalia; order Chiroptera; family Hipposideridae; genus Hipposideros; species Hipposideros armiger. The sequence continues at coordinate 1,171,665 of NW_017731704.1, forward strand.
AGCAATGGCGTATCATGGGCTGTGTGCAGTACGTAGGCAGCTATGTTTATAAGCAGATTCCTGGAGCCCCTAGGACCCTCATACTGTGCTCAAGACCCTAGATGGTTGTGAAAGTGAGCTGAGAAAAAGAGAGCCATCATCTGGAAAGTGATCATGGTGAGGACTAGGGAAAGCCATAGTCACGAATTAAGAGAGCAAATGCTCTGTGTTTTAATCTTCTCCTCTAAATGTAACACCTGCTCAGAAAAATATACTTGAGCTTTAACCTGGAATGACTGAGAGATATGAAAAGTGGAAAGTTTCTTAACAGTGACTATATGAAATATGCTGGATCAGAAAAAAATGGAGGCTTGAGGTAAAAATGAAATTTAGAAAGACAAAATTTCATTTTTGCATTCCTGAGTTTGTGACTGTGAAACTCATTTTCAGTAATCTTCAGCCATTCCCAAAGTTGCCAACTGTGACAGTTCCTTGTTGCCAAAGTAACTGGACAGCCCTTTCCAGGTTGTTCTAGATTAGTTAACTTTATATTTCACATTCCCTTCGTCAGGATAGATGATTCTGTTTCCTGAAGTGATGGAAAGTTGGACTTGATTCGTATTTTAAACTTCTATTTGATTTAAAGCCTTAACATGTACCATTTTCTCCCTTTAAGGAAACATCCCCTGCTATGTGATAAGAGATGCTATGGCATTTTGGTGGTCTTTATTTTGAGTTGATTATATATACATACACACATGTATACAATTTGAGCAAATAATTGTGTCATGGAGATACTCTGACCCCCCAGTATTTTTAAATGTCTGCTTTGGAGAAAAGCTAGCATTTCAAAAGCTGATAATTATTTCTTAATATTTATTATCTGACAAATACACATACGTTCTGCCATATACTGAGCTACTTTTATTGGAGTATTCTGTAAGCATCCTAATCGATTCACCCACAGCTCAGCACTCTTTAAGCAAATTCCTTAACCTCTCAGGCCTTTAACCTCTCAATACTTTGCTACTTTTGCCATTTGAAATATTGGGAAGACAATAAGACTTACCCCAGATGGTTGTTATGAAGATTAATTTAAATAATCCACATAAAGTTCTTAGAGTGATGTGTGGTCTGTAGGAAGCACACTCAGTGGTAATCATGAAGATGACACGATTTGAGTTTTTCAAAAGATGTGCTTGTGATAAGATTATGATTTCACAAAGTAAGTACAAAGTGATATATATTACAAGGAATAAAAATGATGATGCGACTATTTTAAAAGTCAGTCAACACACAAGACTTCATCTCCTGTCCTCCAATCAGACTCTGGAGAAAATCTCAAAAAATTTTAAAAGTACTCACGAGAAATAGCTTTGATTGTACATAGCCTAAAGAAGGAAAGGCCATAAGATATTGTTTAGGTAGCATTTATAATTATATTTAAATAATGATTTGCCCAGTTGTCATTCTAGGAGGTTGCCCATATATCGGAATATGTATTTCCGGTTTAAATATTGATGCTCTGTGAAGTACAGGGGAAGAGTCCAGTCCCTGCCTCGGGGAACTTTGGGAGTTACCTATTTGACAGAGGAGAGCAAGGCTCTGTTCTTATTACGTAATCCAGTTGAGCAATAGAGAAAACGGACAGACTCCAGGACAGACTGCCCAGCAGAGGCCAGATCAAGGTCTGCACACTGAGTCTGCTGTCCTCACGTTGTCTCTGCATCTGATAAGGTTAGTAGAGCTCAGATATTAATATGACCAGAAATCATTATGCTTGGGTGCACCTGTCGAGTAGATTCTAAAATGAATGATCTGGGACTATCAAAAGACTTTGAAAGTGAGGGGAAGAAAGGAGGGTAGAGGAAAATCAGTGTACTTCCAAAAAGCCGACTCCCATGACACAGTGCTACAATATAGGTTATCCAGGTTTTAAGAATGTTTTATGGTGAAAAATAAGAGAACCAAGAACATTTTTATATAAAAATACTTTTCGTCTGGGCTTTCAGATGGAAATAAATGTCACCCTGCATTTATTTTCTTTAAATAAGAATGCATTATTTAAGTCTCCATCTTAGTGTGAATTAGTGTTTACTATACAACCTCAGGTTTCTTATTTCCTTAGGCCTCAATATAAATGTTTGCTTTCTTTAACCCCTAACATTCACAGTAAGAGGATATACTTTATCCATAGTAAGAGACATGCAAATACAATAATATCCGTTTAAAATTTATATTACTTATTAAGCAAAGAAATCTATAGCTGTCATAAAAGTTACATTTTGATATAGTCTAACTAGTTTTAGATTTAAAAATCATTAAAGTGCTTACAAAGTTATATATACACCTTTACTTTTAGTCTTCATTATTTTCAAATTGCTGTTTTATAATAGTCAACGTATTTCCCTCATTTTCTAAATTTAAATGAACCTTTCTTTACTAAAATACCAAATAACAAAACAAAGATGCTTGCAAAATTTATTCAGTATGTTTTTCTTCTTTTTTCAGCATTAAGTACAATTTTTGTGCTTTAAAGCTAAATTTTTAGTGCTTGTGCTCTTTTTATAAGCAAAGTTACATCATAATTTTTGGCAATTTAATATGAATTGCTATTAAATTCTAAAATGAAACTAAATCCCCCCCCACCTCCCCAACAGTGCCTGAATGTAGCAGGCACTCAATTTATAATGAATTTTCTCTAATCTTATTTATTTTTACATTGCTGCAGCAACTTTTTGTTTTCTTCCTTGAAATCACTGGCTTCTGGTAGAAACTGCTGTATCTTTCTAAAGGTGGAGAAGTAACCTCTGCTTGTCCCCCTTTTCTGTGTTGGCTAATACATGGTAATTGATCTCGGGCATACGCTTGAGGAAGGAGGTGGAGTATCGATGTGTTCCTCCATGAAGCTTGCCATCTCTCCTAAAACCTCCCGCTCTGTAGGTCCTTCACTGCTCCGTAACCTTCCAATATACCACCTATTGTCCTATCGTTTAATAATTTTTCTATATGTCTATTTAACTATCACTCCATGAAGTTAGGTTTCTACTTACTTTATGTATTTTCATTATCTCTGGATCCAGAAATATTTGGTACCAAAGAAGAAGAGTTTATTAAATAATTGTGTGAATAAATTTGCTGTTTTAACTATAATTTATATATAAAAGTAATGACAATAATTCAAAAACATCAAAATAGCATAGCAAAATGTATATATCTGCTGAGAGATTTATATTGATAAAAGGTAAGAATTTAAATATGAGCAAGAAAACGCTTGTACTTAATCATGTATCCTTATGTCTTCTTACCGTTCTTTGATATCACTTGTCACCTGGATATATAAACTCAAGGTCGCCTATTTCATACTGACTCTGGCAGTCTTATCACTTATCTAATTTTCCTAATTTTCTCTCTATCAGTTACATCTTTAGTAATAATGTGGCTAACAATACCTCACTCTAGAATGTTTTGCTGACTTAAATAACGACACATGAAAGGATTTTGCATGATACCTGACCCATGGTATTATGTTAAGAAATGTTTGTCCCCTCCTTTATTCTTTCCTAGAACTTTTCAAGTAAAAGTTTCACATGAAGGGAAAGCAATAGAATATGTTAATAAAATAGAAATATTTTACTTTTATATGTAATAATTTGAATAATTTTTAAAATGTTAATATTTAAAATAAAATAAAATTTGAAAAGCCAAAAGAGCACTGGAACCAGATAGTTTAATAAAAAATAACTTTAGTAACAGGATACAGTGTATGGGAGTCAAAAAGAGGTATAACTTATTCCAGTTATCTAGGAAATTAAAATTAAATTGAGTAGCATTGTTGAAGAAGAACAAAGAAGATTAATGACGTACACAAAAAATTAAAGCAGTGCTTTAGCAAATATCAGTCCTGAACCTGGAAAAAGATATGTGAAAAGAGGTAAAAATTGGAGAAAATACAAACATAATAAGGCAAAGAAAGTAATATTCTACTTGAGGGTTATTTTTTTGTTTTTTTTTAATAACCATTAGAGCAATGGAGAACAAGAATTTCCAGCCCCCTGGGTCTCTGAAGCCTCATCAGTTAAATGACAAGGACTTGCT
>NW_017731704.1:1178694-1186605 GCF_001890085.2 Hipposideros armiger
ACTGTTTCCAGTAATGACATTTTATTTTGACCTGCACTGTGATCCAGTATTCTGTAGGAACAAATAATATTTATATGCCTTAGCTTTTATTTCATTGTGATTATCTTAAATAGTTGGAAACTGGGTTTTGTGAATTAAAAGAGAACATTGGAGGCAATAGTTTGCCTCAGTGGGTATATTGTGTGAAGATAGGGAACTGAAGAAGAAAATGTTTTTAACATAGACAAGGACACTCAGAAATGTTAACACAAACTTATTCAAGGAATACTTCATAACCTTGCTTACACTTCAGACCTATGTAATTTTATTCGATATTTGGGTGGTTAGTATCATTATTTAACCCTTCTAGACAAGTCATAATTAAATATTTCAATACCAGTTCAGAAGCAATTACTGATTTACAATTATGCATTATCTAAATATAAATAATTAGAAAAAAATTGAAATGACATGCTGTATAGTAATTCTAGTAAACCTATATATTTTTATATAAAGGGCAAGGACTTTATGAATGCCAAATTATGTAAATGACTTTGTCTTCAGTGAGTTAGATTATGTGTTGCATCTTGTTTATTCATTGAACAAAAATTTCTCTGCCCAACACATAGTAGGTACTGACCATTTCTGCACCTAATTTCATCCACTTAGCACTGAGTAATCAGTTATTTCCCAGTATGAATACTATTATTTAACAAATTAAATGGATATCAAAACGGGATATTTCATAGGGGTCACTTCTCTATTGGGTAATCAGGGAATTCTCCATTGAGTTTGGTACCACAGATTTTCATATTTCTCACTTAAGGATGATGAAATATCAGTGGACTCCTAAGTAGCTGAAGTCTGTGGAGTCTTAGGTTGCTTAGAAACTCAGTTACTGTGACTTACTATGGCAACCCAGTTTATCAGTGAATACAAAACTCACTTAGCTGGCATTGTGCCAGATCTCCATATTCTGCTGGTAAGAATATTCAGATCAGCTTTTCTATCATATCAGTATTTTTATTATTTACACAAACTAAGTCATATTCTAATTTACCAAATTTTGAAAATAGTAATTATAGTTTATAATAGATAGCAACTACATAAAAATTAAGCTTAAATTCACAATGTTTAGTTATTTCAAATTTATTATGTTCGTGGGTTACTATCCCATTGTCTAAGCATATTATATATATACCTATATATATCTATATTTATATCTATCTGTCTATATATATGTATCTTGCATTAAATTAAAAGCATAAGAAAGCAAGACTAGTATATATAATCTATGTGGTACTAAAAAGGGTCTGCAAATGTGACTTCTATAAATAGTTCTAAACAAATAATCCATCCATCTATGTATATGAAGTCATTTTAATGATATTTTCATTTTACATTGGCTCCTTATTCATATATAAATATATTTAAAGGTGTTACCATATTATTTCTCTTTAAAATATTATGCCTTAAGTAATATATCATCTAATCTGATACACCAATATATTAGAAAATTAATTTATTTGAAAAGCTCATTTTTACAATAATGGAAAAGACATAAGGGGACCTACTCTCATCCTCGGTTTGAGTGTTTGCTCCCTGAAGTACATTTGCAACTAGTTTGTCCTTTCTGGTTTTAGGCATATTTTCAGATTTTAATGACATCTTTTTTTTTTTTTACGTATTCTTCTCAATATAAATGGTAATCTTCTCTTTGCCTCTTCAGGGGTAGGCATTGTATATCTCTCTTATCTCCCTATTGCTTCTAACTCTTGTATGTTGATCACAGTCAGGAGCCGAGGTAGAGCCAGCTGCCTCTCCTGAGACAGGAATGCTACACGGTTCTAGATATTTTCCTTTTCTCCTGAGTTTTGGCATTGATGCATTTTGTTTTCATATCAAGAGTTCATCATATTAAAGTTTCCCTTGGGATTAAAAGAATCAGTCTGAGGTTTTCGTGGTACAAGGATACACTTTGTGAGATTTTCCATTTTTCTTTATATTTCATTCATTTCTACAGAATGCTCCAGTTGTTCAATTTTTTTAATCCTCTAGTATGCCAATGCAACTGAGCAATGCCCATGTTAATGAGGGTATGTCTCATCTCACAAATGGAAACAAGTACATAGACAGACCCTAAACTGTTTCTTTTGAATTAACTGCCACCAGGACAGAAAAGCCAGTTCCCAGAGTCCTTGTTTAAGGCTCGGATGCGTAGGCCACGCTGGCACCCTTAACACAACTACATACTGTAGTCAGATAAAGGCCCACTGTTCATTAACAAAATAAATGAGCAGTACAGAATGACTCTACTAAACAACCCAAAGGAATCAAATTATTAGCAAGGGATCACATGTGTTAGTTTATAGAGAGAGTACTAGATTGACGTAAAAAAATTAGATGATAGAGTATAACATTCAAGATACTTGGAAAGAATTTTTAATAGGCAAAAGAACCCAATACAACCACTTACTAATGATCTACATTTAATATTTAATCATGGTTTTGGTGCGATTATTTTAATCAATTTTAGAAACCTTCATTTTAATATGTTTATTCCTGGCAATGGACACATAAACACAATTGCTACATTAGATCATTTAAAATGTTTGGAAAAAGCTTATTTAGGAGTATGTCATTCATCCTTGTATTAGAGTTATTCAATAAATGTTAGTGGAATGAAAAGAGTACTCAAGTCCTTCAAAAGAATATTTTCTAATGTAATAAGCAGACTAGCTGTTTAATACAGTAAGATTTTTGCTTAAAGTAGATTATATCTGTTCTTTATTCCATTATGTGCCTGGTGTCTACTAAAAACTAAAAAGAATGCACATCTGGATAATAACTAGTCCTTTTAAACTTGATAACAGATAACTTGGAAAAGTAAAGTTACCTCCTCTCCTAACAAAGTACTTAACATACTCATGTCTCTTTTTTTAATGCTATAGTACCTATAGTATAGATTCTTCAGTATCTATTCATTGAATATTTGGACACTTATTATGTATTCAACACTATTTTAAATCTGGAATATTATAGTAAACACTACCAATACAATTCACAGTGAATACATTATAGGATGTTTCATTGTAACCTACTCCCTTGCAACTCATGAATGAACAAGTAAATGATGAATTGAGCTGTTTTGTAACACTTTCCATGAGTAGGACCCTAAAGTATCTTGGAAATACATGGGTGATGAACAAAATATAGTCACATGGTATTTTATATGTGCTTAATATTCTATTAGTATCTCCGTTGCATATAGTGTAGAAAACCATATTGCAGGGATACTTTTTTTCTGTCTTTCCTTTTTCTAAAAAAGCCTACTGATTAAGTAATGCGTTATGATCACACTTAATGTGCTAGAACTTGGTTAGATGTTTTAGTTGTTTAAAATATATATGATACATAGCCTCTCAGAGTAACAGTTTGGGTGCTTTCAACTTAAACTAGCTGGATCAATCCAGGGATGTTTTGGGCCCACATAATTGAAAACTCCAGAGTTAGTACTCCTCAGGCACAGCTGGATCAAACTGCTGGCACCTTCTTATTAACTTTCTCTGCTCTTCCCTTTATTTGGGTGTTGGCTTTGGCCCAGATTGACTTTCCTTGAGGTTCTAAGATGGCTCCCAGGAGCATGAGCACAAGTTTCCTTATTCTAATATATTGAGGATGGAATGGGTAAGAGATGATAGTAGAAAGACCAATTCCCACCAACACTGAACAAAGGAGTGTCGTTTTTGTGAGTCCTCAGGGAACATGCATGTTCTTATAACACTATTTAATTAAATAAAGGAAAATATGAAATAGAACATTGGCATTTTTAGAGGCAATACCATGTTGATGCCACGTTAATACATGTTTTATAAATCAAAACATGGAGGCAGCTTTTGAACCTTTTCTTCTGAACTCAGTATTAAAGGGCATCTCTGAAAGTGAAGTCAGCCACTCATGGCTCTGGAACGCAAGCTGGCCCTCTCCACACAGGACACACTAAGGAGCTGAGGATGTTAAATTCTTGAGTAAACATTACAAGCTTTTTTCCCCCTGGGAAATTCTTAAGCATATTGAAATGTCTCTTAAGGATTATGATTTAGTCTATTGAAATGGCTGAATTTTGTCAGATTTATTCATTATGTTTCATCTTTAACTAAAAATTGAAGCCAATGCTCCCAAGCGCATCTTAACACTCATGAATTGAAATTTTTCAAAACACAGACATTGCATAGTCTCAGTCTTAATTTTGTTCACAAAGGATTGGATGGAGATGGTCTGAAAGTGACATAGTCAATGGTAGAATATTTTATTATAGAAAGAACAGGTTTTCCAAGTAATTAATTTGTACCAAAAAAATTTAAAAAGAAAATCACCACAGTATTTTTTTCCCTAACCTAACTGACATGGCCTGACAAGCCAGAGAAAATTTAGTAAATAGCACAAATTTAACTGAATCTTCATCTTTTGAGTTTTGGAGTGTAAANTTTTTTTTTTTTTTAAAGAAAGAACCAGAGTGAAGAACAGCTCATTTTCAAGCTGGAGAGCTTGGCAAACACTGGCTGCAGGGTTTACTTTGGTTTAGGAATCCCACTGCCTCCGTGGAGTGTCAATCAAAATTCCACAGCCATTCTTGGCTACTTGGAAGTGGGGCTGACTGATGTACAGCAGTGATTTGACCCGGCACTTGGGGCAAACAACCAGTCATCAGTGTTAATCCCGTTGTCTTCCAACCAGCATTTTGAAAGTGCGTTAATATTGGTGGCCTTGCAGTTTTTTCATCGGACTTCTAACTGGTAATTACGCCTATGTAATCATTGTAAAGTTATCTTGCCTAACAATGTAGGACTCAAGACTGGTGCCTGCAATACTAAAATCTTCTACTTTGATCTGATTTTTGCTTTGTTTTTGTTCAGTTTAAGCTATCCTTGCATTTTTCTCTTCTCTCAGGAAGTAGAGTATATAAGATACCATAGACACGCAGACCCTGTCCCAAGCTTTTAGATAAAAAGCTGTATCTAAAAGAAATTGGAAGGAGTTATTCAGGTGTAATAACTACTATGATCTTATCAGTAATAACTATAATGGTAAGTGACAAGAATACATTAAGAAATATTTGAAATTCTCTAAGCTCATACATACACTTACATATATGCAACAGTAGAGGTAGGTATATCTCAATAGAACAACATACTGAAAGAACAACATGCAGCTATCTTTTATTCTTAAGAATGTATATGCTCAGGAAGACTGCTAACTTGTAAATGGTCACTGTTTACCTGAAGATGCAATTATAGTAAATATTATAAATATTATGTAACTTTTGGACTCTCGTATATTAAGACTGTAAGGCAGAGTGATTGTCTTCCCAATCTTGGAGAAAGAAGAATCTACCTTCTCCACTTCTTACAGACAACACTCAGTAGAGGTCACAGGCAGTTCCTACTGCTGGCATCCCTGGAATGGCTCTACTCCACACTGGCTACTGTGACCTGTTTGAGAGGTTACTTTGCAACTTTATTTTACAGCCAGGTTAGAGAACTCCATTATCATATTGCATAGCTGGTTTGGGTTCCTGAATCTTTGATGCAATAACTAACAGGGTATAGGAAATAACATTAAAAAAAATAACCATTAAGTGAAAGCCAGTTTTCAATTTGCAAATCATTCCTATGGTCATTTTTTTTTTTTTGGTAAGAACAAACTGTATAGAATGATAATGGCAGCATAGAAAACAGAGGACTAGAATTAGGTAAAATTTTACTGAGTCAGACACTCATTTTACTTGTCACACATGACTGTTTCCAGTAATGACATTTTATTTTGACCTGCACTGTGATCCAGTATTCTGTAGGAACAAATAATATTTATATGCCTTAGCTTTTATTTCATTGTGATTATCTTAAATAGTTGGAAACTGGGTTTTGTGAATTAAAAGAGAACATTGGAGGCAATAGTTTGCCTCAGTGGGTATATTGTGTGAAGATAGGGAACTGAAGAAGAAAATGTTTTTAACATAGACAAGGACACTCAGAAATGTTAACACAAACTTATTCAAGGAATACTTCATAACCTTGCTTACACTTCAGACCTATGTAATTTTATTCGATATTTGGGTGGTTAGTATCATTATTTAACCCTTCTAGACAAGTCATAATTAAATATTTCAATACCAGTTCAGAAGCAATTACTGATTTACAATTATGCATTATCTAAATATAAATAATTAGAAAAAAATTGAAATGACATGCTGTATAGTAATTCTAGTAAACCTATATATTTTTATATAAAGGGCAAGGACTTTATGAATGCCAAATTATGTAAATGACTTTGTCTTCAGTGAGTTAGATTATGTGTTGCATCTTGTTTATTCATTGAACAAAAATTTCTCTTCCCAACACATAGTAGGTACTGACCATTTCTGCACCTAATTTCATCCACTTAGCACTGAGTAATCAGTTATTTCCCAGTATGAATACTATTATTTAACAAATTAAATGGATATCAAAACGGGATATTTCATAGGGGTCACTTCTCTATTGGGTAATCAGGGAATTCTCCATTGAGTTTGGTACCACAGATTTTCATATTTCTCACTTAAGGATGATGAAATATCAGTGGACTCCTAAGTAGCTGAAGTCTGTGGAGTCTTAGGTTGCTTAGAAACTCAGTTACTGTGACTTACTATGGCAACCCAGTTTATCAGTGAATACAAAACTCACTTAGCTGGCATTGTGCCAGATCTCCATATTCTGCTGGTAAGAATATTCAGATCAGCTTTTCTATCATATCAGTATTTTTATTATTTACACAAACTAAGTCATATGCTAATTTACCAAATTTTGAAAATAGTAATTATAGTTTATAATAGATAGCAACTACATAAAAATTAAGCTTAAATTCACAATGTTTAGTTATTTCAAATTTATTGTGTTCGTGGGTTACTATCCCATTGTCTAAGCATATTATATATATACCTATATATATCTATATTTATATCTATCTGTCTATATATATGTATCTTGCATTAAATTAAAAGCATAAGAAAGCAAGACTAGTATATATAATCTATGTGGTACTAAAAAGGGTCTGCAAATGTGACTTCTATAAATAGTTCTAAACAAATAATCCATCCATCTATGTATATGAAGTCATTTTAATGATATTTTCATTTTACATTGGCTCCTTATTCATATATAAATATATTTAAAGGTGTTACCATATTATTTCTCTTTAAAATATTATGCCTTAAGTAATATATCATCTAATCTGATACACCAATATATTAGAAAATTAATTTATTTGAAAAGCTCATTTTTACAATAATGGAAAAGACATAAGGGGACCTACTCTCATCCTCGGTTTGAGTGTTTGCTCCCTGAAGTACATTTGCAACTAGTTTGTCCTTTCTGGTTTTAGGCATATTTTCAGATTTTAATGACATCTTTTTTTTTTTTTACGTATTCTTCTCAATATAAATGGTAATCTTCTCTTTGCCTCTTCAGGGGTAGGCATTGTATATCTCTCTTATCTCCCTATTGCTTCTAACTCTTGTATGTTGATCACAGTCAGGAGCCGAGGTAGAGCCAGCTGCCTCTCCTGAGACAGGAATGCTACACGGTTCTAGATATTTTCCTTTTCTCCTGAGTTTTGGCATTGATGCATTTTGTTTTCATATCAAGAGTTCATCATATTAAAGTTTCCCTTGGGATTAAAAGAATCAGTCTGAGGTTTTCGTGGTACAAGGATACACTTTGTGAGATTTTCCATTTTTCTTTATATTTCATTCATTTCTACAGAATGCTCCAGTTGTTCAATTTTTTTAATACTCTAGTATGCCAATGCAACTGAGCAATGCCCATGTTAATGAGGGTATGTCTCATCTCACAAATGGAAACAAGTACAAAGACAGACCCTAAACTGTTTCTTTTG
>NW_017731704.1:1190370-1195402 GCF_001890085.2 Hipposideros armiger
AGCTCTTAACCAACTGAGCCACTCGGCCGGCCCTTATTTATCTCATTTTTAAGACCCCTCTCCAGGGAGTATCTCTACTCTAGATTACATTTCTCAACGTTAAAATTTGTTGTACCCTCAGTCCAGTGAATTTTCTATATTTCTACCCTGTGAGGTTTCAGATTAATTGATTGCACAACTTTTTTCTCAACCTTTTTTTAATTTGGCATTCATTAAGTAAATGCTTACTTTTGTATTGATTTGTTTCCTACTATTTCACCACGCTATGTTTTGAGGCCTAGTTATTCTTTTACCTGAATATTTCAGTTTTCTCCCCTAATAATTTTCCATCTACTGTATGAGTACAAATTACCCTGACAACTACGCTGATTATATTTCCTTACATTTTTTAATATCATTTAAATGTTGGCTTTTCTTCCCTCTCCTTAGAAAGTTAAGTCAGCTTTGCAAATTTTTCAAGTAAAGGTTAGGTCTGCCAACATTTTTAGATAGCCAATGAAATTTACATATGAATCTTATGCCACCCACATAAGAAGTATCCACAGATGTTTTTAAAGAGGTGCTTTCTCTTTAATCTCTCTTGAACACACATCTCCTACCGTGGCTTCTAGTAAACATATGGGTAAGTTTGTTTTATATTTTTAATGAAGTATGTTTGCTTTCATCCTGTGTTTCGATTCGTTAGACCACATGGTTTAAATATAAACTTTAATTACCCTGATATTCTTCATTTTATCTTTAATAATGTCTTTGAAATATTCTTTTAAAGGTGATATTAGAAACCTCCATTTTAGACTTTCAACCTTTCACTGGCATTATTTTATACCATTGACTTGTGTATTTAATATTCTCTTTTTAAATTATGTTCATATATATTTATTTTTATTTCTGCATGTAAAGCCCCTCTTCACCATACAAAGTAGGTAGAACATGCCTTTGGTTTAATACTTCTATAAATAAACAATGCAGCAATTGAGAAAATAGATGTATGTTCACATATGGACATTCCCACATATATAATCATGGGTGTATATACATGTGCATAAATATGTCTGTCTGTATGTATAAATCTCATGTGTAAATCTCCATTGTTATCCCTAGGAATTAAAGTGATAAAACAAATTTTACCTTATAATGTTACACCGCTAATTAATGTTTTGAGATAGTTTATAAGGTCTTTAGGATAGATTTTATTTGCTTTATTTAATCTCAAAATAATTCTGTCATTTGCCACTTACATAATATGTTCACTGTTCATTCCTTGTTTGTTGCATTTAGATATGATTTTCCTCTCAATACAATGTCCAGCTATTTAAAGTTGTTATTCAATTTGGACAAATGTGTTGAAAAGAACATGTAAAATTAGGTATTGATCAAGACATTATCTTTATTTTTTTTTTCTTTCAGAAGAAAGTACAGGTTCTTGAGTCAGTCTATGTGGGTTTTAATCCTGGTTTTGGCACACTTAGAGGAGTGACCTCAGCTAGTTGTCTAAAGAGCCCAGAATGGTCAACGAGGTAATACATGTGAACTACTTAGTTCAACAGCTAGCAGGTAGCAAGCCCCTAGTCTGCATTAACTGTTATTGTATCATCACCATCTTTTATAAGTCTTTGCTTACCTATACAATCTAGAATTGCCACACCAGTTTTACTAAAATTCTTCATTTGTGGAATTATAAAAACAGAAATTCATCATTTAAAAATCTTTACTACGTAGAACCTTCATACAGCTTTACATTTTTAAATTTAAATCTACCATCTGATTCAATCTTAACTTCAGGGTGTAGGTAGACTCTGTAGTTATTTCTCTGACAAGAAAGAAAATCAAGGATATGATTACTGTGCTTTGCCCAGTCCACAATCCTATTATTTTTAATAAAGCTGCGACAAGCACTTGTGCCATGTGACTGCTCTCCTAGAACCCTTGTAATACATCTATCATCTGCTTCTCAAATATGTTGCAATATTTATATTACTCAACGTACTTTACTCTTCCTCTTTTACTTCACAAGTGTTAAATTCCATGAATCAGCTTATCTAAAAGTACTGTTACAAAGATTTTTAAGAATCATACAAATGCTAGAAAAAATTTTGTTTATTATTGTTATATTCTTGAAGTGGAGAAAGTCTTTCAAGGCATGATACAATACTTTAAAGAAAATTACTATGAAAGTTAATGGCATAAAAAATTTAAAATTTGATAATTTTAAAATACCATAAAATAAAGTTAAAAATAGTAAAAAAAACATTTTTTTTANAATTTAAATATTTTGTACTGCATAAATGGTGTAGATGAGGTTAAAAGAATAAGTGGCAGAATAAGTTTAGTTTTGACTAAAATATTTTTGGTAATGTTTGGAAACCCATGAATCTGTATTTGGAATCTATTGGAAGCTGGATTCCTTTGAAGACAGAATATACTTGTAAATATTTGAGGATGGTATGAGCATATTCATAAAAGCAGTGAAGAACCGAAGGAACTCATGGTTTCTGCTGATGTAGGGATGGCTGTGCCTTTGTAAATGCAACTGAAGTAAGTTAATTTGGATGCAACTCCAAATTTACCTACTTAAAGCCAGGCATTATTTTGAAAGAGTATTAGAAAGATAAAAATGAGTTGTCAAATAAATGTCAACTAGGGAAGATAAGTGTAGGGCAACCATGGGAGAGCAGAAGGAAAACTGAAAACAAAGAAGCTTGTGAAAGAGAAAAGTCTATACTGAAGCTGATTATAAAAACAATATTTTGGGACACGCTTCTTGACAAGATGGAAAGTGATTAATGGTTTTTAATTTTGAGTTGCATGAAATGGTGTGGTTTCCATGTTTTTATGAACTTATTTCACCTACAAACTTTACTCACTGTAGCTCTCTTTCCTGCAACCTACTGTGATTACCTAGTTTTCCCTGAGAGGTTGTAGAAAATGAGAGGAAAAACAGGCCTAGCAACAATCTTGGATTGTCTCCAGAAAATGTTTTTAGTCCTTGGAATACATGGAGGATGCTGCTTCAAGCCTTGTACATGCAGCTTGGGAAAAAAAAACAACAAGGATATCCTCAGTGTATTCTTTCTGAACAGGAAAGAGCTGTGTTGTTAACAAAAAGATTACTCAGACAGCATGCGCCCCTCAATTCCCATTTGTCTCTTTACCCATGAGCTGGAGGCATTGCGGAGTAGGGTAGTTTGCTTACCCAAATACCACAACTGAGAGACCTGGGGTTCCAAAAGCCAAGACAGCAGTTGTGCCCTAGCAGTCTCTCAGGATAGATGTGCTAGTCAAACAGTGCAAAGCTAACAGGACTAGCAGAGTCATTTAAGGGTGACATTCCATAGCAAGACCTACTTTTGTTTACTTAAATCACAACCTCAGAACAAAGAGAAGAGCAACATTCAGGGATCTGAAAGGGGATGGTCCAATAAACATGTTTTGACTACCTGGTGCTTGCTGGAGAACAGTGAGGATAAGAGACATATAAAGACAGGATTGATGTACCTAAATTTACCTAGCAGAGTTAAAGGGTGAAAGGTTTCTTTCTACTTAACTGCAAGGTAGATTCCTTTATTAAGTTCCTGGTCAATGCCCAATACCGTGAAGCAAACTTTAGTGCTGCTCCTCAAGTGTCAGGGCTAAAATGAAGTTTAATAGGTAAGTCAAACTTCTCTATTACTCAGAATTTAAGCATGGAGATTCCAGAGCAATGGATTTACGCTGATAAGCGCTAATTTGTTTCATTCCAGCAGATAACCAGCTATCACAGAGACACATGTAGGACAGTTGCAAGGTTTTGAGATTTTATAATTCTAAATTTACGTGATATCTCTCTTATACAGTAGTCTGTCACCATTTGTTCAGTCTGGATTCTAATGTTCATGTTTTCTAGAATATACTCATGGAAATATGTAAAGAAACAATTTAAATGATCCATAACATTTCTATGAATACATTTGCTTCTGGAAGATATATATATATATATATATATAATCTCTGTGTGTGTGTGTGTGTATGTGTGTGATAGCAAGTGGTGGGGTTTGTTGTTTTGTTTTAACAAACTATTCTATGAGGCTTTGTTCAAACTGAAAAATACATTTAGAGTAAGATGTTCCCACTTTGAATCCTATAGACAGTTGGAAATCTTAAGTCTGTATTTCAAGTTCTTCCAAGGGCTTCTGAGAAGTAGCACTCTAAACTTATTGGTCTCTGGGAAGACAGAAAACTCAGGCTTTTCCAAGAGCAAACCCTTTCTTTAAGCCCACTGAGAACTAACTTAAAAAATGATTGTTTGACTTTACCACAGGGTTGATTAGACTGTTTTATCTTTCTTTAAAACTTCTAGCAGAATCTGCTGTGTCACTCAAACTCAGGGTTTGTGCCAAACAGTTCTTTGAAGTGTCCGGGAGAAGGCTCAAACTTTTCCGTTTCAAACAAACAAACAAAACAAACAAAAAGAAAGTCATCAGAAATGTATTATTTCCTGTGTGGTGATGTTTAAAATAAATTATTGTTATATAATGTGCTTCTTAGAAACTAATTTTTTTACAACTTTCCACAGGAATCTAATTAGGTATACTTCCATGTCCCTAGAAAAGAGAGAGAGTGTGTGAGTGTGTGAGTGTGTGAGTGTGTGTGTGTGTGTGTGTGTGTTTAATTCATTCAGGAATCTGTTGTCCAAGTGTTGAGTATCTTTAAACTTAAGGTAATGGACTGTCAGATGGAATAAATGTCAATATAATTTAGTTTTTCAAAGACATTCTTGTCAGTGTGGTTAGTATGTCTCTTTATATATTAAATGGACCCAAATCACTTTGTCTCATTAGACACCTGATTTCTTTATGTAAATTTTGTTTCTATACATTCATCATGTTCTTCAACATTTTAAATGTTATTTAAACAGAATAACAAACACCTGATATTATTTTAGCATTTTAAAGCCCATAATGTTAGTCAAGCCATGAGCCAATGCGAATGTAAATTGATTTCTTTAACCCTTCTTAAACATATCTTATTTATCTCTTTTTTTTTTTTTTTTTTT
>NW_017731704.1:1198854-1244668 GCF_001890085.2 Hipposideros armiger
CAGTTGTGGAGGACATTGCTTCATTGGCCCATGTTGGTATTATCATTGCGCTCTTCCCAGGTGAGGCAGTCGCTTGCTGGCCATTGGACAGCCACTCATGATGGCTCACAACAGCTCATGAAAGTGCACACCAGCTGCCGGCCAGCCCCACAGCCTACCCCGTCGATGGCAACTCACAGCAGCCCAGCTCCAGGTTGAGCTGTTGTTCACCATCTCAGCGGTAGAGGGCGCAGCATCACTGGCCCTTGTGGGATCCGAACTGGGGCCCTGCTGCTCAGAGCTGGAGTCCCAAGCCAATTCCTACCCAACGAGCCACTCGGCTGGCCCAAACATTGGTTACTTCTGATAAATAGAAACAAGGGTCTAAAGAGACTTATTTTATACTTTTCTATAATTTTCAATATTTGTCTATAGTACTTTAATAAATTTCCTAAAATAAAAATTTGTTTAATAACCAATAATCACCATAGCATTTATTTATTAAACAAATACTATATGTCAGGCTCTTCATAAAGTCCTTCATATTATCACTCTCAATCTTTACAATAATTCTAAGATGGAGCTATTTTTATTATGACTAAGAGAGATAAATTAGTTCCAAGAAGTCATACACTTTAGAAAGTGATGGTACCACATTTATACTCAGGTCCATTCACTTTCACATCAAATGCTCTTCATCTCAGTCGAACCATTGCGTATTCGTGGTATCAATGATCAGGCTAACAACCTCAGATTTCTGGTCATTCTCACTCCTCTCAAAATACCATTTTTGTTATTATGATCATTGTGTGAGTTCAGTCATTCAACCAGCTATGAGCCTGGTCTATGGTCTGGGGATTCAGCAGTAAACTAAACAGGTAAGTATGCCCTTCCACACGAAGCCAGCATTCCAGCAGATGCAGAGATTGGACAAGAAAATAAGTCAAGTGAAGGTCTCATGGTGCTGTGTAATCTGCAGAAAACAAAGCAGAGAAGGGAGAACAAGGGGAGGGGCCCAATGGGAAGGGAAGCACATTTGAATACCTGGTAGTCAGGCCCCAATTTAGTTTTTATTATCACCTTACTTCACTTCCTCGGTTTTTTTTTGGTTGAGAAAATCAAAGTAGTTATTTAACTCTTTTTTGCCAGTCATTGTAACTAGAGCCTGGTAACATCAGGATCCACTATGTCTGTCTGATTCCAACTCCTGTGTGGTTTCACACAAAAGAAAAACGTTCCCAAAGAACTGTGCCAAAGCTGACTTTAATATAGTGAAAATTGTATACTTCATTCTACTAAATTGATCCAGCACTGTAGTGGGTTTACATAAGCCAAGGATATACTTTCATATAAAGCAAATTCTTTCAAACTACTGTGGGTATGTAATCTTTTAAAAATGAAAACCTCAACATTCTTTACTGTAAAATGGGTGCAGCATTCTGCCTTATTGTTCAAGGTGTATATTTTGCTCAAAATCTAAATATATAGCTGCAGATTTTACTGAGCCGTACGCTTTCAGAGTCTTGTGTGCTAAGCTACACAGGAAATGTTGTCTTTGGGACTGAACACTTAACAGCTGCTTCTGGGAATGAAAATTTGATTCTTTGGGTTGCTCATGGGAATGTGTGACACTTACCTCTTCAGAGACAGTCAGAGAATTTCTGTGGCATTAGCTACTGATTAAATAGTGATCCAAGTTTTAATATCAACGTAGGCATCTATTTTGCATGTATTTTTTCTGAAATATTTTTTCTAATACTGTTCAGATTTTTATTATAATTTATCCTTTCAATATATTTTAAATATGCTCTTTAAAAAAATATCCTATCTGAGCTCCTGTGTTGGTGAGCTATTTCTGAATTGTCATATTAGGGTGTGTGTGATAGTGTGTGTGTGTATGTGTGTGAATTAAGGTTGAGAAGAAAATATATCAAAGCAGTTTAAATACAATAAAATTGATATTCTTAATCAAAATATTATTAATTAGCTTTGATACTACCTTTTTACTAAAACAACAAAGATAAAAGGTCATCATTATAAGGAAAACATCTTACTAAGTTACCTGAAGTCTCTGTCAGTTATTCTTTTAAAATGGAAAGCATACATTATAATGAAATTGCACAAGGGCATTTCTATGTTATCCTAATTGAGTGGTCTAAAATTAGAAAAAATCCCAGTGTATCTAAAGTACACCTTAAAGCATATTATTAAATTTTAAATAAATGTGTCAGTATAACACCCTGGAAAAAGAAAGCAATGCTTAAAGAAAAAAGAGTGCTTTGGGTTCCTTTCTCCAGTTGTACTGCCCTGCTAACTAATGATAGGATTCACGACATGCCCAGAAGGAATAGCAGAAGCAAGCCAATGAAAAGGGCTGGTTTACATGTGATGTAATGAACTAAATATATATCTGCCTGCTATTGTTGCATTGCTTTATTTCAAGGTTGACTTGGAGGTATTTATTCAGATGGCCTGTCTAATAGGTGACAGTTTAACCTTCTGAAGATTTTATTTTGTCTATATGGTTCTAAAAACTTCTTTGGAAGACTGGTTTCTTAGTATTGAGGGTCTTTCTTTTCCCAAAATGCAAGGACTTCTATGTGATTAGATTTAAAAAGAATAACTTTCTTTTAAAGTAACTTATGTATATACTTTTAAAAATATATATTAAAAGGTCATCCTAAATAATAATTCTATTTAAATATTATTTTACAGTTGTATTTTGACTGAAGACATGTAAGAGACACTTAATGTTTTGGTTTTTTGGGGGGATTTTGCTGTCCTCATGAAACTTTTATAAAACTAACAGAAAATGATAAGCAGTTAAGAGCTTCCAGTTAGAACAATAGGCTATTTCCCTTTTTTAAAGTCTGTTTGTCATTGTTGATTGACAGAGTCTCCAACTGTGTTCAAAGTTATTAGACTCAATGAACTTCAGATTAAGGCTGTACAGAAAAGTGGGTCTTATTTAAACTTCATGAAATTAGTCTGGCAAGCTAAATCATAATAGGGAAGTGAGAATAATCTGATTAATCTCCCCAATTTATAATTTCCACACAGAGATCCAGTTCATCATTTGTGGTAATGATTGTGGGGTAAAACAAAATACATTAGAGGCAGCTCAGTAAGTTAGTTCCTTTTGTCTCTCTGGCCTCTGACTTACTTGCCTGGGAAAATGGCCAAAAAAAGAAAAAAAAAAAAACCAACAAACAAACGCTGCTGAGTATCTCAGATCTAGGTAATGGGTCCTCACCAGTAGTGTGATGTGTGTGGGTTTCTTTTTTTTTCTTTTTTTTTTTTTCTTCTGGCAACAAACCACTCACTGGGATTTGACGCTGTGATTTTTTTTTTTTTAAAGCATACTTAAACTCACACACTTTTTGTAATGAGGATTTCAGTGTAGGGCTTTTCTACAGAATACCATTTGGTCCTACTAAGAATTGTCTGTTCAAATGTTGGAGCATTTGATTGAAAAATCCTTCTTAGCCTTTTTAAAGGTAAGTCATGATTTTTTTTTAAATAAAAAGATTTCTATCTCCCAAATGATAGATGACATTATTATATAAACACTCATAAGATATATAACAACAAAAGCAGTAGCTGTTTTCTTAAAGTCACTAGGCTTTATTTAAAAATTAGATTTGTGTTATTTTGTAAGTTATTGATCTTCCTACATTTCATGTTTAAAAATATTAAAACTTTCTCCAATGGTCAATGACATTTAATTTCTTGATGTTTAAAATCTTGTGATTTCTGTTAACATTTACTTGTTAATATTTAAAATGATTTACAATCCAATTTGATTACTGTAAAATTTCCATTGTATACTTAGGCTATTTATACATGAGTTTTAATTTCAATTATGAGTGGAAATAATTATAAATGAAAATCAATGTAATGAGATTAGTTATTATGAATGACTTGCCATTCTATGTCAATGTGCTCTCTAGTGTGCAATTAACTACTTATTACTTTACAGCATCATTAGCTAATTTTAATTTTCTATCTGAATTTCACAATTTTCAGTGAACTTGACTGTCTGCATGGTTAAATGCAATGTATATTTTTGACATGTTCTTTTTAAGTATTTTTTTAAATGAACAAAAATATTGTAATTGCTACTGGGAATAGTAAATTATATTAATTCCAAATAATGATTCTAGATTTTATTACTGGCCTAAGTGCAAATTAATATAAAATCTGGTAGCTAAATGAAATAAAGCAAAATTATTGTTATGGGCTATTTAGGAAGCTTATTACAAATATCAGCAAATTATCTTATTGAATAATGATACCAACTCTACATAAAGGATAAGTCAAATAAAGGATAAATCATTCTAAAAAAATTAAAAGTTTCAATTTAATTACATAAGTGAATTCATATATAAATGTAAATGGCATAAATTCTCTAGAGCAAATTTCAAATAGTTACTGGAGTTATCAAGTAATTATATTGAAAGGCTTTTTAAATGTTTGCATGGACTGTTCAGTCCAAGCTTATGTTGTTTTAATAATAATATCTTGTAACTCTAAAAGAAACATTGTTTTTAATATTGGTTCACAAAATAACCAAAATGAAATTTTAAAGAAGTTTTGTTATACAGAGTTAAGCGGTCCATTGAATTTTATGAGAGAAAAAATATGAAGACATGTTTTCATTTACCAGAATCATTATTAAACCAGAACAATAAATCAAATATATAGTCATTATATAATAGGTTAACCTGGGAGGAATATCAAAATTACAATTAAAGATGTGCTTAAACAAATTATACTGAAAATTTTGGAATTTACTTTGGAAGCTGTAGTTGCTATCCTTATTTTTTATGAAAACGTTTGGCCATGTTTACTCAAACACATTTGACTCAGGATATTTTGTTCCTGAAGGAATTAATTCTGTAATTATTTTCTGATTTAACCGCAATATGTTTTAGTTCACTGGCCCAAGTCATGGCTACAAGTTTCAAGTAGCATTGTTCTAACTTAGTGACTACGTTTCCATTTGCATGATATTCTAAGTTTCTGTATATAAAAAGAATAAATTATCCCATCAGATTATATTGTAATCTAAGTTTTTTTGCAAATAATCATTCCTATTTGTATAAACTATGCACATTTATTAGTTTTTTTAATAATACTTGGTCAATATGAAATAACATTATGGTTCAAAATATTTCATAATAATGTTTCAAAATAACAATAACATTTGCTTTGAAAGGCATCTTTATACATTATCTAACTCAATTTTGACATTTGCAAATTTATTTAATGTCCATTATATACACTTTAGAGAAAATTGAGTCACAGAGAAACTATAATATTAAGACCCTGAATTGAACCTACATTACTTGTTTTGAAAGCCCAGAATCTTAACCATTGCAAATCATATATCTTATTATTGATAGTAGAATTTGGGGTGGAAAATGCATTCCTGCCTAGGGTTCAATGATTAAGACTGGCTCTAATCCATTGGAACCTAAAACAGATATTAACCTAAATCATTTCAAACTTACAGTAATCCCTTAATCAAGTACTCCAAAAAGTATTCTGAAAGATAGGCTTGTTTCTACTTGGATCCTTAGTATAATATATGAAGTCCAATGTTCTTATTGTTTTAAACTGGTAAGACTCCTACTAAAGCAAGTTTTAAATTGTAATATTTTAAAATATAATATAATGAAGTGTATTTTTGTTTTCTTTATAGATATCTACAATTTTTTTCTATTGTATGTATTTACCTCCATATGTTCCGATAGAATAGAAATGCACATATAAGTTAAAAGGATTGTGTTAGCTTCAATAAGAAAAAATGTTGGAGATCTCCTAATCTAGTTATTTAAAAATGTTCTGTGGAGCCCTTGGGTTCTTCGGGGATGGGTCAGAGCCCAAGTGAGTTATAACTGGGAGGGGATAGGGTCACAGTTCCTGCCCACTTTTACCAGAAAGGATTTCTTTTAACTGTCTTTACATATTGGGATTATATGTAAAATTTAATTTGAAAGGATAATTCTATTTCTAAACAGAAGTTTATATAGTACTTTTCTCAGGACCTTCTCTTTCTACATAAAGAAACAACCAGATTTAAATGATTGACATTAGTCAGTCATCTTAAGCCCATTTCAACTGGCTTGAATTCAAATGTGAATCTTACTCATGTCTAAGGAATCAAGGCTTTGTAAACACACCTAGATGTGCTGTAGGGTAAAAGCCTGAAAGGGGATTTAATTAATTTTGCAAGCTAACTTTCATCATTTTATTCAACCTGTTGTTGAATTAATCCCTCCACCTCCCCCAAACTCTAAAAATGGGTTTTGTAGGCAGATACTATATTTACAAGGTGAGAAAGACTTGTATCAAAAGAATAACAGTATTGTGTAGTGGAAAACAGAGGTGTGTGGTCTGGTTTTCTAGTCTAAGGAAGTTGGAAGGCTAAAGGATAGAAGAGAAAATTTGAGATACTGCTCACTCATGAGTCAAAAAATGTCATAAGGTACTGGCATTCATTGGTACAAGTACTCTTATAATCTGAAATTTTTCAAGTTTTATAGTTTGCATCCCAGGAAATTCTACCTCTGGGCCATTGCTTTCCTGGATGAAGTTTCCCAGGGAACACAGCTTTATCTCCACATGTGGAAAACTCTCTGGGAATTTTCTTATTTTTCTGACCTATTTATTGGGGAGGCTTCTTACAGCTCAGTCTCCCAGTTTGTCCTACCAGGTTTCCAACATAGTGGAAAGGCATAATAATCATAAATTAATTCTAGAAATACCGTTGATTTGACAGCCAAAATAGAAAAAAAAAAGAAATCTAGTTTTCCTTCTTTCAAAGGTAGCCTAAGGGAATAATATACACTCATGAATTTGAATTCTACAAAAGGAATTGGATTTATAATCTATAAATTGAGACAGTGCAGCTGATTTCCTTATAGACTCAAAAAAAAGTATATGATTAGTGATATCTTAAAACATGCCTTTTTATTTTTTCTTTCTTCTTTACTGAAATTTCAATAAATAGTTTTCTTTTCTGTACCTATGATTATTGTTTGTTTTCTAAAGTTAGGTACTTTAATCAAGAAGTAAATGATTACAGATATCAATGTCTTGTCTATTTCTTATGAAGGAAAAATAACAATAAATAAAGGATAAAATTTAATCCAGATTAGCAAATGAAGTAAATGAACTGTTTTTTTATTTGTTTGTTTGTTTTTTGGGTTGTTTTTTTTAAGATTTTATTGGGGAATTAGGAGAGGGGAATAGCATTGGGGAATCGGGGAAGGGGAGCAGACAAGTTGCTGTCCTTTTGTTCTTCAGTCTAGTTGTGGAGGACGTCACTTCACTGGCCCAAATTGGTATTA
This sequence comes from Hipposideros armiger, assembly GCF_001890085.2. NCBI lineage: Eukaryota > Metazoa > Chordata > Mammalia > Chiroptera > Hipposideridae > Hipposideros > Hipposideros armiger. The sequence goes on from NW_017731704.1 coordinate 1,206,189, forward strand.
TCATTGTGCTCTTCCCAGGTGAGGCAGTTGTTTGCCAGCCACTGGACAGCTGCTCATGGCAGCTCTTGGCTGCTCATGCCAGCTGTCTCTCATGGTAGCTTACGGCAGCCCACTGCAGCCAACGCCATTGCTAGCAACTCACGGCAGCCCAGCTCCAGGTTGAGCTGTTGTTCACCATCTTAGCTGTAGAGGGCGCAGCATCACTGGCCCTAATGTGGGATCTGAACCGGAGCCCTGCTGCTCAGAGCTGGCGTCCCCAGCCACCTCTTAACCAACACGCCACTTAGCCATCTGTAAATAAGCTGTTTTAATATGTTAGAAGATGTGTTATGAAGAAAACCAAGTGTGCAAGACACAAATTTTACAGGCTCTAAATACCTAAATTTCAAAGAAGAGTGGGAACAAACCATACTTTTTTCTGAAGATAAACATGAGTGGTAAAGCTGTCGAATAGAATGCGCTATGTAGCCTGACATTTTATGTACTCAGTTCACCTCTTATATAATGTGTTTGGCCCTCCTTTGCTTCAGGTGAATAAAGCTGATTGTCATTTTGTTGTATGAAGGAGAAGGTTAAAGTATAATTTTAATAGCAATACTTAATTACCCAGGATGACGTCAAAGCACTGATGGGTCATAAATGAACCCAAGTATATCAAATGTCTTGCCTATTCTTAGGGGGAAAAAAAAGTTGGATGCTTATCTCAAGTTAACAAAAGTGAATCAATCAGAAAATTTGAAAATGTAGATATAACTTAATCTGTCTCTCTCTCTCTCTCTCTCTCAAACCTATTAGTCCATGTCTGATATAATACTAGCTTAATTCTTGTATCCTTGCTTATATGTCATCCAGATGGATCTTAAATTAATAACTGTCTAATCATATAATTCTACAGAATAAATTGTCTGATACTTCTGTTTTCCAATGAAATTGATTCACCAGTTGTGGAAGTGTACACTGTTTCACTTCAGTCTTAAGTTCAAAAATGACAGAGCCTAGGCTGTACCCAGGCATGCCCATTACTGGACATGTCTGGGCTCAGGATCCTTAGAAGTCATAATAATGAGTTTTCAGGTTTGGAGAGGTAGGTTTTGGAGAACACGTGCTGCCCTCTGGGTCCTCCAGTGGACATTTTGGGGACTGTTTTCTCCTTGCAGAAATTCTTCCCTGTAGTACATGGGGCTACTGGAATAATGGATAAAAATTCTAGATAAGTCACATAGATTCATGACTTTGGTATGGCATAGAATTGGGAAAGGAGCAAATATCTGCACATATATCTATTTTAACAACAATACAATTATAACTTTTAAATCATTTTATAGTCATCTGTCAGATTGGCAAATGACATTGATACTGAAACATTTTTTAGTGACGTTTATGTAGGACATAAAATAACTTTCCAAAAGAGATAACTTAATCTTTGAGCTGTATTTTTTAAACAGATTCATGATGTTATATAAACAAAGCTGGAATTTGATACTGTAGATTTCACACCCCAATTGTTGTTAAATGGGCTTGCAAAGCCATAGGTTTCTACAAACATTCTCCTAGAGCTTCCTAAAGGAGGGAAGGAGAGGGTCAGGTGGGAGTAGGGAGACCAAGTTATAATTCAGGGTCTCTGGGTTCCCACCACTGCTGGTATAGTTTTTCTGTCTATTGGTCTTCCGTGTAAGAATTTGAATGAGGAACAGTTCAGTTGCTTAAACTAAAAACTGCTGATCTCATGTTAGCATCTTATTAACACATGAGGAAATCAAGGGATAGAGAGATTGAAAGGCCTGCTCACCATCACCTGGCAAGAAAGTGGCAAATCAGTGTTTGGTTTAATCTCTAGCTTACTGATCTCAATTATACCAGGTTGCATCCCTATATTTTGATTGCTATCTTATGTTATAACTTGCAAATAAGAGTTGGAGGATGGTCTATGAAATGGGTATTTAGTAAAATATTATTTAATAAGCTACCCTGAATATGATTATTTGTTCATAGTATACAGAACAGCAGGGTGATATTCTGTATTTGGCAATTATTACTATGGTTGTTTAAAAGATTATATTTCAAGAAAAGTTTAAGGTGCTTGTCCAATTACACTTTCCAAGGAAATTCCCCTTGATAATATCTAGTCCTTATTATCAGCTTTAATTAACCTGCTCCATTGCATTATGACAACCCTGGCCAAAGCCATAGGAAGTAGCACATTACATAATTTTAGAAGGCAGGGAAAGCCAGTCACACTCCATCTCCGAGCTCACAAAGAGCCAAGCCCACTTGCTCGGTGAGTCACCAGATTCCACAGGAAAAAGAAATCACCTGTTTAGGCTTACGTGTTTTCTTCCACATTTGATAAAAATATGTGAAACTCATGTCTATTGAAACTTCTTCTCTATCAGGACCTCAGTGTGAATAGGTTTGTTACATTTACAACTGATTTACAGTGGAAGTAGCCTAGGTATAAGATGTAATTAGAGGGAGTTCACAAAGGATAAGAAACCACTGCACTGTATTTCTGAAGCTGATGTTGAATAATATTGTATGTCAACTATAATTATATATACATATAGTCACGGGATGTGGAGTAGAGTGTGGGAATGGAGAAAATGGAATTGTAATAGATAAGTATGATATCGGGGTGGGAGAGCAGTACATGGGGGAGAGGGGTTGTTACTTTGTGAGGGGTGAAAAGGATAACTATTGCATTGTTCTGTACACCTGAAACTAAAAAAAAAGAATAAAAATAAACAAAATTGCCATGCAAAACATTTGCAACATTTATCTTTTAGCATTTTTTAACCATTATTTTCTTACCTATGCAAGTAATTTTCTTGAAAAAAATTAATGGTTCCTTAAGTGCAAATAAGTACTAATAAGATCATAAGAATGGTTCTTCTGTGGCAACAAAACTGTGGAGGGAAAATCTAAGGCCATAACAAAATATAATTTTTATTATTACATGTACAGTGTTGATGAAAATATTCTGTGTGTGATTCTTTTTTTGTGTAGCCTCCACCTTTTGGCATTTATGTTTGCCTTGTCCATGGGTATTTTGAAGTAGGGAATATTTGTTTATAAGTTATGAAGCATATTCGGACTGTTCATGGATGTCAAGTCAACCCCATTAAAAAAATGCTGTTACAACAAAAATAGCTCAAATGAATGCAGTTTCCAATTCTAGTTAGAAGTAATAAATTCTTACTAACTTTGTTACCAGAGGATCTACTCACTTCACAAATCATTGTCTTCCTATCTTTATGAAATAACCACATAGTAAAAAAATTACCAAAAAAAAGATTGACTATGTGAAATACATACTGGCACAAACTTGTTCATTGGGCATGAATCAATTGTCCATGACACTATGAATAATATTGCAAATGAATATGTAAAAAAACATTTGAGATTAGTAACAAAGCAATGCCTATCATTAAAACCAGGCATCCTCTACAGTCTCTCTTTTCTTCAAATTCTTTGCACCTTTAGTCTTTCAAAAAGTCAATTATTAACAATAAAATTGAAAGCAAAGTACATTTCCTTAAAATATGTTAGCATTTTCAACACTGTTCATAGAAAACAATTCAGGCAAGAGCTCAGTGTTCATGAAAATGGGATTATCTTTTAACAGTGATAATAATTTTCGTGATATTAGAAAGTAGTCTAGTATTAATTTTCTGAGAATGTACTTTCCCAATTTACCCGTGCTTTCTTGTTTTCACAGATAGCTGACAAATGATTAGAATCGATTCTTTCTGAAACATCAGATCACATCCTATAAAATCCACATCTTGCTGTTTATTTGTGAATAAGGTATAGTAAAGAAAACATCTGTTACCATACTTGCTTAACACATAGATAGAGAAGACATCAGTTTATCCACATTCCGTTTGCAGAACTCCAGGCAGGGGATGGGTGGCTGTGTCTGAGTGGAGAAGCCAGACAGAGGGTGAGGATGCCACTTAATGTCCCAGGCTGAGGGAAGGTAGATGAGGGTGAGAGTACAGTCAGCGTGTTCTCCTCAGATAAGATTGCAATATGTTAATCATGCACGAGAAGAAAGAACATTTACAAGAGGAGAATTTTAAAGAAATACTCTATATGACAATATAGACTTATTTATTTCTACCACGGGTAGGTTGTACAAAGCAAGAAAGGGGAGGACAGAATCTTAGAAAGTCAATTTCTTAAACCAAAAAGAAGCATGTGTTTATTGATAACTCACAAGAGGATCTGTCTCATGTGCATGTTTTCTTTGAACTTTGATCTGTTTGTATTGATATTTAAGCTTCTGTTTTATGGTCTCTTTCTAATGATAGGACCAGACTTCTTGGAAACCACTTTAATCAGAACTGGGAGTCTGAAAGAAGCAGCTGCTGAACCTTAATTTTCCCCTAAGCAAGAAAAATGGGCTGTGATAGGAACTGTGGCCTCATCGCAGGTGCTGTGATTGGGGCCGTCCTGGCTGTGTTTGGAGGTATCCTCATGCCAGTGGGAGACATGCTAATTGAGAAAACCATTAAAAAGGTACAAGTAGTCTAATGGCTCTGTCTTGTCATCCTGATTCATCCTGTTTTCTATCCCTTATTTGCTTTGTGTACCTGCTTTATATTTCATGGTAACTGACCACTTTGTGACTTTGTGACTATGTACATGTGAGAGCAACTTTAAAAGAGTAATGTATGTTTAATATGAATGTACTGCTATCTTAAGTATAAATATCCAAATTCTGATAAAAGCTATTTATAGTTATGCAGGTCAGTTGAAATAATTGTGTATGTCTAAAGAGTGTGTTGATGTGCTTTTGAATGAAAAATAGGTAAGTGTATTTTGTGAGGGTACATGCATAAAAGTAGTTGTACTTTGGTTAATACTGAGAAAAGTAAATATATATGTAATATATATTGCAAATATATAAATATATTGGGTTGTCAGAAAAGTCATGCTGTATTTTTTCTATGTTTTTCATTGCAAAAATGCGTCCTGACTTTTCCGACAACCCAATATATAGTCATTTAAACCTGATTGTGTTTAATAATGAAGTAGAAATCTTTGGTAAAAATTGTAAACTATTTTTTATTTGGTGAACTGCTGCTTTTTTACAATATGTATAATAATACATGATTGTCATAAATATTTCCTATTTTTAAAGCTTGATATGTCACTCTTAGGAAATCCTTTTAGAAATGTTATGTAGGACATATGCCAGTATATATGCAACAAGTCCACTGTGGTTTTAAGTACAATTAGAGTGATTCAATTAGACAGGTTTGCACAACAGCCTAGCATTCAACTCCCATCCTAGCTCCCTTAATCAGCTTCACACTCGCCAACTTTGATAGAGGGAAGACTAGAATAAGGATAAACAGACCTGATGGAGTCCTAAACCAAGGATGGCAAATTCAAATGGCTTCAGGAGTTTGGAGATAGGGTTTAAAAACAAAACAAAACCAAAAAAAAAGGTGACGCTGTGAACAAGTTAAAATGAAGAACAAGACTTATTGTTAACATGAGCGTGTGCCCCGCCTGAAGGCATGTGTGTATCTTTCTTTTTTCTTAAAAAACACAATGCTGGCCAAATAAAACATATCTGAGTACAGGCCTCAGCTCCAAGATGGGTTAGATATCAATGGCCTGGACAGAGGGTCAGTAAGCATGGTGCACAGTGGAGAACAACAAGAATTAAATCGTTACATGGGCTACGCCTACTATTCTTACTGAAATTGCTGTTCCTGCCAAGACCTTTATCTCTCTCATCAATTTATCTATGTTTGACATCTTGCTCTTACTAGGAATATAATTACATACCATTTTGTTTCACTGAAATATTGACTCAGATGACAAATTAATAAGAAGAATTAATTTTCAATCTAGTTACTCATGACAAGAAATTACTATTTTCTGATATTCCTTTCTTTAACTAAAAAGTGATATAGGTTTTAAAGTTAAAAGAAATCATCTCACTGTACTATTATGGCTTCTATCTTACTATCAATGTTAGTACAACAGGACATTTTTAAGGTTTAATTGTTTTAGGTTTAGGTTTAATAGATCCTATACTTGCATGCTATCTTCGCTCAATAATAATGCACTTATTTCTATCTCTTCTATTGCTAAGAGATCGTAAATCTTCAGCCCCATCAATTTAACTGCAAAAACATATTATAAATTGAATGTCGTGCTCTTCTGGGAATTCCCACTTTTCTTGATATTATTATTGATGTAGTTTCATAGAGACAGAGAGATGATGGTGACCTGGGGCTTATCTAAGAGTGTGAGATGGAGCTGCCATTGCTTAACTCCCTACTGAACGTGCCGTAAACTGCGCTTCCCTTCTGGGTCCTCTGTGGAGAGAGAACAGAATCAGTGTCTGCACTAACACACAGGCTATTAACTCATCTTTTGGAAAAATCTTCAGAAGAGAAAGGTCACAATAATCTCCCACTGCATAGAATTTTAGACTAATTTTTTTTTTACTGAAACATAATTGATTCTCAGTAGCTGAATATCAATCATCTATCTTTTCTCCCTATTCAACAATATTTGTGCATAGACTCTCTGTTAGGTGGCATGGAAAATACTACCGTCTATTTTAATTGTTTAATATTTATCTCTATGTTCATAACAGTTAATCCTGAGAAAATAAGAGTTTTGAGAATCAAAAATTTGCTTTTGTATAGACACTAAGAGAATAAAATACATTTTCATCTCAACAAATTTAAGATTTAACTGGGGAAAAGCATACTGTCAAAAAAAAAAAAGAAAGATAAAGGAGCCCTGTGAGACTCTTAGAATTGAATTTTAAAGTGTATAATTTAGAAAAATAAATATTATTTAGAAAGAGATATCTCAGAGTATTCAGTAACTACAGAAAGAAAGTGAGATTTGTGTTGGATTTTCAAGAAGTATAGAATTTTAAAAGTCCAAAGAGGACAGCAATAACGGTGTGAGAGGACTGATTAATACTATGGAAAAGCTGTGAAAATGCAATTAAATGTTGTGAAGAAAAAAGAAAGAATATAGAGGATGTGCCAAAAATTTACGATTAACAACAGGTGATTAGAAAGACAACAATGTGGAATACGATTTAGGGAGCTTCGAACATCAGGCAGAAAAAGACTAATTAAAGATGTGATAGGCAATAGCAGCTGGAGTATATTTCCTGGTAAATGCATAAGATACAACAAAACCTACAGTTAGAGATTTATATCAAATTGCTAGCATTTATGTCATGCCACTAAGAGCTTCATATATACTAATTCATTTCATCTTCACAAATGTCTATGAGATGACACTATTATTTTACAGTCACAAAACCTTAAATCATCTCTCCAACTCACTTTGCCAAAAGAAGGGAGTCCATTTCCAAAGCCAGGCCATCTGAAGGCAGAAACTAGATGATGCAGTCTGGTGCTCCATCTACAATAGAAAGTGTTGGAAAGTAGACCCAAAACAGGAAAATGAGAAACAACTATGTAGGAAATCACCACTTTACTTTCAAGGAGAATTTATGGCTCTCATTTTTTTTTAGCTGAGCCATCCTGCCACCTGTTGGTAGCTCAGCAGCTGCTCAGCTCAGGCCGTGACTCGAACCACTGTTGCTCAGAGGTCAAACTCTTGAGCGAGCTCTTAACCAACTGAGCCACTCTGCTGGCCAATGGCCCTTTTTTAAAAAGACCTTTCTACATAGTATAAAAGCCACTCTGTCCAATGTGGTGGAGTGCATAGAAAGGCTGACTGGTGAGGGGATTCAATGGCAGTTTAGATAGAGACTAAGTTAGGAGACAGAGGAGTATGAACTGCAAGGTGTCCAGTTGAGTTACTGATAAAAATGTGCACCTTAGGAAAATAAAACACAGAGGTTTTAAAAATAGTTTGATATGAACATCAGTGTGTATGTCAAAGGTCAGAGTTCAGATAGATTTTATCATTACCATAGAGATGACTGATAACACTAAACAGTGGATTTGCATTCCAGAGAGTTTAAATGTAGAGACAAAGGAGCAGACATTACAATAGGATTTGTGCATAAATCAGAGGTCTGAAGGCAAAACAGAAAAGGGAAAGAAAGGATTTCATATGAAGAAATAAAAACGGGGCCGGCCGAGTGGCTCAGTTGGTTAAGAGCTCGCTCAAGAGTTTGAGCTCTGAGCAACAGCAGTTCAAGTCCAGCCCGAGCTGAGCAGCCGCTGAGCTGCCAACAGGTAGCAGGATGGCTCAGCTAAAAACAAAAAAAAAACAAAAAAAACAAACAAAAAAATGAAATAAAAACGAAGAAGTGTAAGTCTTTGCAAGTTCATAGGAGGCCAACAGTCAAGGCAAGAGAATTAAATGTTCTCAGGCAGATGAAAATTAAGGAAATAATGTTTAAAATATGGTCACTAACGATTTTGAAAGTATAATTTCAGTAGGGTAGGGTAATAAAGAGGGAGGTGAAACAAAGAAATAGAGTTTTCCCTTCTTGTTTTTGAAATGACGGTTTACAGTATAATCTTTTAATAGACAAAAGGGATTAATATGGATCTAGACTCTGGAAGAAGGAGGTGTTACAAGATTGAAATGTGAGGAAAGAATGAGTTTCAAAAATGTATTAAATGATAGCTTACATGGTATTTCAGATGCATAGCCACAGACTAAGACATTATTAGAGTCCCTTCAATGGTTAGGGTCTTGACATATTGACAACTGAGCCTAGTTTTACTCTGATTTCTTTATAATCATGTTGACCTTGAATTTTACTCATATAAAGATGCCGAGACTTTTTCTTTGTTTAAATAAGACTGTTTCTTTTTTCTTTAGTTTACAAAACTATTTTTTAAATGCAATTGACACGTGTATCTGTTTGGCACATAGTAGGAGTCAGATGTCTGAATTCTGTGTAAACTAAGAGAGCAAAGTGTCGCACCCCTGCCTCAGAGCACTTAGGTTAATGCTGTTATTTTACACACATGTACAAGTTTTAGGACTGGTCAGATTTTGTTTACCTTTGAAACTCATGGAAGATTACTTTCTTCCTTTAATTGACTAATAACAAATTAGAAAAGTTACTACCTGTACACAAGCACCATTAAAAACATTAAAGTGCTGAATTGAGAAAGATCAGGCATCCTCTCATTATAATATTATCTCATTTATAAATACTAAGTCAGAACTCTAAAAGATGTTCTAAAAGATGGCTGTCTGAAATTAGCATTTGAAATGGTCTAAAGTAGCCCAGAAATTGTACTTCATAAATAAATAAATATATATATATATATATATATATATATATATATATATATATATATACACACACACACACACACACACACACACACACACACACACACATACTGGGGGTGCCAAAAAAAATGTATACAAGTGGACACTTTGGTCAACGTTGCTCAAGCAGTAGTTAGTTCGCCATAATCTGAAGTGTCTGGATGCTGATGGTTACCACTTTCAGCACCTCTTATAATTGCCGAAGTCAAACGTGACTTCTATTCATCTTTTGTTATCAGTATATATTGAGTATTACACGTGTTTCAGTGTTCCCATATAAAAAAATATATATCTCAAGATCAACAAATAAGGCAAAGTGATCCACGGCCTTTAGAAGAAAGGCATATTACACTTACAATGTCTTTTTATATTAAATATATATGCATTAGAGTTAGGGAGGTTTTCTGTCCTGCCAAGTACAATCCATCACAGCCTTTTCAGTTCTTTTATTAATTTCCCTTCATTAGGAACTAAAATGAAATATGTGCCTTGAGAAGCACATGATAAATAACTGATATTGCATTAGTCCTTAAGGTTTTTAGAGGGTAAGACTAAAAATGTGTATGTATATAAGTTCATGTGTGTTTTCCCCTCATAATGTCTCTTGAAATGGGTAAATTAATATAGATTTCAGCTTCAACGCCCTCATTAAACGCCTTTACATTTAGAAGAATAGCTATACTACTTTATTTGTATGTATTTTTGTCTTGATATCGGGCTTCTTAGTATGGAAATCAAACTTTTGGGGAACAAATAAAAAGTTCTTCAAGGACAATTGGTTGTAAAAGTAATAGGGTCTACCATCACATTAGCGGTCCTTAGGTACCCAGTGTAAATGGGTTGCAATAGCACAGGATTTTGTAACAGTGTTTTAGATTGGTACTGTGTTCTCTAAGGAATTCCCCCATTCTCTGCTTTAAGCAACAAGCAAAGTTTCCTGAAGATCTGAAATGCAATTTGACTTTTACCAACTAAGTGCAGAGGTGACAGAAAAAAAAAAAAGACAGTAATATAGGGGTGTAAAAGAGGACTAGTCTAAGGGTCAGAGGCTAGGATTCTCGCGTGATTCTACCGCTATTTGCCTCGGTTACCCTTAGGACAGCCTTCTGGGTTCTCAGAGCCTTAGTGTGCTTCTACTAGAAAATGTGGTAATAATGTTCATTGTCCTTTCCTGATCAATCGTTCCACGAATTGATACTTCCAGGTGAAAGAAACAAATAGGTCAGGTTTTTCCTGTGTTCATTAGGTTCATTTTCTATGAAATCACTTTCTTCCTCTTCCTCTAGCACAAGAAGTTAAATTAGAGCTTTCCATCTGGGCTGGGCATGCTTCCCAAGGTACTTAATTGGAAATACTGCTTGCTACAGAACCACCTTTGTTGGTACTAGTTACTATAGTGTCATAGGCTTCTGGCTCAGAGCTTGAAAACCATGGAAGGAAAGTGGGAGAGCATGTGTAACTCCCTTATTTTACAGATAATAAAATTGACCCTGAGAGGTTTGATGATTTTCCACCCAGTCCCACAACTCTTAAGAGGGGAACCGATTTCTAATATAGGGCTTTCTGATTCTGTTATTGTATTTTTTTCCTACTTATTTTCACTACAAGGGGGCATCAAGATTTTTTAATGGATTGCACAAAAGAATACTAGGACAAGTTACTTATTTCATCCTTTTATTTAAAACATAGTTACCTGATAATGAATGAGACTGCTGTAGTTTTTGGAAACATGTGCTATTGGATTGCTGCAAATATACTGAAAGTTAAGAAAGCCATATTGAGCAGGATTTTGAAGGAAGTGGGGAGAGAGTCAAATTTGTGGTTTTTATTCAGAATCATTTGTTTTCTTAATTTAATAAATGTTAAGTGAACATCCCCTGAAGGGTCCAACTTTTGAAGGAAAGGAAACAGCTTCCAAAAATCCACTAGATTTTTCCTCTCAATGTTTCTGTTTTGCCTCATCAATTCAACTCACTGAGGGCAGAAGAAACGTTAATGTTCTACCTGAGAAGAACTTTTTGGAACAGCTTTAATAAAATTTGCTTAATTGTGTTACTGTTGCAATATTGTCATAGGGTCACTCGAAGGCCTGCCAGTGATTGGCCTTAAGATCAACAGACATATGTGCAAGTATTACACACTGATTCTTTTTGTAAAAGGTTAACTAAAGAGGTTGCTATAATAATCTGTTGAAATACATCTGTTGCAAGTGTGTGGAAAGGTTGCAAACATTCTCATATTCAAGGTACTTGCTCATGGTTTTTTCACTGGCTAAGTGAAGGTTATAAACTCCCAGAAGTGCCTGTATTTACTACAAAGAAATAACTCAAACTTGTTTTCTTTTTGATAGGAAGTTGCTCTTGAAGAAGGTACAACTGCTTATAAAAACTGGGTTAAAACAGGCACAGACGTTTACAGACAGTTTTGGATCTTTGATGTGCAAAATCCAGATGATGTGGCAATGAATAGCAGCAATGTTCGGGTTAAGCAAAGAGGTCCTTATACGTACAGGTGAGTGAGTCTCCTCAAATAAGTGGCACTCTTTCTTTGACCATATGTATTTCTGAAAAGTTTCCACTTGACAAATGCCATTATATTGAAGTGCACTTACATTATCTTGCCAATAATAAATATTGGACTATTTTGTTCTTACCTATATAAAATCCTAATTTAAGGATTTAACGATTATAAAAAATACAGATTTTATTATAAATTGACCAGCATCAAATAACTGTCCAAAGTTTAGGAAGTTACAGGGATTGTACACTTGTGGAATGTATTCTCAACAATGAAATATGAATACTGAATAGAAAATAACCTATCAGAGTTTTTAAAACTAGAGAATCTTGAAGTTGTAAAATTGAAAGTATAAATTGCATCAGTAGTTCTCAGAGGATGGCTCCTGGTCGAACAGCATCAGCACCACCTAGGAACTTGGTGGAAATGCAAGTTCTCAGACCCCATCCCACCAAATGAATCAGAGACCCTTGGGCTGGAGCCTAGCAATAAGTTTTACAAATGCTCTGGGTGATTCCAATACACACTCAAATTTGAGAACCACAGCATTAAACCGATTTTACATAACTAGGGTACCTGCTAAGGATTTGTAGTCAAACGAATTCCCAGGTCATATAGGTATTTTTCTATTATTCAGTATTTCATTATTATATATTTTCCCAGTACTGAGACTGAATATGCTATACCTTTATCTTACATTCCTTCATAGTTTAACACATGTTTGAATAGAATCTTGGACTATTAGATCTGGGGATAAATGATTAGCCAGAACTTTTTGTTTTATAATTTAAAAAAATACAAAACTGACATCAGGGGATGTGATGTGATTTGTTCATACCCATACAGACCTAGGAACTGGTAACTCCTGGATTTTTGTATATTTTTTTTCCTATTTAAGTTATAGACAATGTCTTTTTTCCAACTATCAAAGTAAAAAAAAAAAAGTTGAGGTGCTAAAACACTAACCCTAACCAAGGATTAGGCATATATTTATGATATCCATAGGAGAATATAACTAAGTTCTGCTGTATCATTTGTTATACAAATGTGTGATTTATCCCTCCAGGATAACTACAATTAGTTATATACACCACGATCAATTCTTACCACCAAATATATTTCTAATGATTTCTTATAATTTTAGTATCTTATGTGTTTTAGGTAGTCTATAATTATATTTTTCTTTCCACACATTAATATGTTTCTAAATTGATAACTCACACTCAAAATAGAATGGAATATGGTAGTGATGAGGGCAGTGCCTGTTGTCATAGCAAGATATTTAAGCTGCAGAGGGCCTGGTGTCTGTGGTATCCTAGCAATTATTCCCAAGTCTCCTGTTTCTATACACATGGCTGTGACTATTCACAACTCTGCCAAAGAAGACTTGGTTTTCATTGTTACCAAAAATCTCTTACCTTGGAAAATATCTTTAGTTTTTCATGGTCTTATCATTTTATGTTATTTCCAAAAATCTATATGAATAGCTTGTTCCCAAAAATGTCGCTACAATGTATACCTCTGACAATCTAGAATTCACATGTGGATCTAGGCCAATTGTTGAAAAATCACAACCTGACGGAACTGAATATATGTGAGGAAAGAGAACAGTTGTTAGAATTTGCAAAACTCCTCATGTTTTCTGTTTAACTTTTTGTTTGTGGGGAGGCTATGTTTTTCTTTAAGGATATTACTTGTAATATGGGGAAATATAAAGACAATATTGAATCTAGTTCTAGTCCTGTTCTGATAGGTAACAGCTAATATTTTATTCTTAGAAGCTTTAACCTCTATCTCTAAGGGACAAAAGGAGGATGGGTTAGATGTACTCAATTTATTTGGAGAGGCAATGAGGAGAGGGTTGGAGAAGTTGGATTTGCAGCTAAAGTTTATAAACAATAAACTCCTATTTATATAATAATGTTTAAGGGACTTCTGATCAATTCGGGGTCATCTCATCTCATGATGTCACCAAAATTGAGTCATGAGTGTCGGCTAGGATGCCTTCAGTAGTGGGAAAACCATCTTTTAGAAAAAGTTAATAACTTAAGAGTCTTCCACGTGTTGGGCAAACCTGACTCCCCATAAATTATCCCCTGAACCCAGTTGAAATTGGAAGTGTAGGAGGAAATCCTTCCACAAATAGAACCACAGGCTTATTTGGCTAATTGCTGCTTAAGTGACTTCGATGAAACTTTGATTGACGAGGTAAAACATGGGTCAAAGCATGAAATTTCCTGGATTGAGATCTTAATTACATATATTCCAAGCCATACCATCTCTACCACCTTCTTGAAGACTTGGTAATTCCTTCAGAATATTCTCAGATCCAATATAAATCTTTTTTTTTTCAAAGTTACTTTGTTTTTGCAGGAGTACAAAGAAAGCAGTCTTGGGTAAAAATCTAAGGCAAATCTCTCCCTTTGACTTTATTAACCAACACTTTCCAAAATCTATATACATTCTAATTTTTAAACAAAATTTTGAGTGATTATGTTCTCTTTTCAAAAGTACATTCTAAAAACAGGCATTAGTTTAAAGGATTTTTCTCAGTGAGTGCCATCTACTGGTTTAATGTTACACATACAATTTATGTGAGTTTTAGAATTTTGGTCATTTTTCTTTTTTGCTATTATTTCAAATATATATATATATATATATATATATATATATATATGTATATATATATATATACATATATATATACACACACACAGATAAATGTTTCTGAAAATTAACGTATTTCAACTTTAAATGCTAGTAATATATAATCTAATTTTAAAATACAATTATCTAAGGAAAATAGTAATTAACTAGTAATAGACTCTTCTGAGTGCTGTTTGAGATTTTTATATTCTTGATCTATCTTCAGTACTCCAAGAATAAATAATAAAGGTTTGATGAAATATTAAAAATAAAATATTTTTCTAGCTGATTGGGAATTCTCTTTTGAAAGAATGAGAACCATTAATTTATTCCTTCAAAAAATGTTTATTAAGAACTCACCATGCACTAAGTCACCCTTCACCACATTTCTAAAACGTAGTTGGTATTTTGAAGCCTAGAGATATTAGAGGTAAGCGCTTAGAACTACTCAGTATTCAATATATGGGGGGGGTGTGGGTGAGAGTTGGTCTGTAAAAATAGAAATTATATCCCATTAGTTATTCTTAATTCTCATTAAAGTATTGAAAAATATGGAAAAGCCTGGGCTGGATAGACTATGTACTTTGAGCATTCTTTCTAATATAAGAAAATGTGTTTTTAGTATTCCCCTGTTTATTCTCTCCTGTCTCCTCCTTACCCTCAAGATAAAGGTTAAACATTTAAAAGTGGGATGTAACACTTTTATGTTTGTAATCTGCTTATTTTCGTTACTTAACTTCCCACCACTTTCCTTACTCCCTCACTCTATAATCAAACCAAATTCAGCCATTTGCATTTCTAAAAATATACCATGTTCTTTCTTCATATCATATACATGCTACTTTCTACCCTATTTCACCTAACTAAACTTCTATTTGTAACTCAAATCACTTATGTGGAATTGCTACAAAATGTGTCTCAACCCTCACCCCAACCGTGACCATCCCAAGCCAGGATTTGCATCTGTTCTGTGTTTTCGCGTGGACACTGTGTAAAATCTTGTAATAACACATGTTACTTCTCCCTGCTATACAAATTTAAGATGCCGTTCTCTAACTTGCCAGAGACCCAGCATTGGCTTCTTTATCATTTAAACTCGTTTGTTTAGCATAATTTCTGATATATTCTGTGTACTCAAAAATTATTTATTGCACAAATGAATGGCCTTTGAGACCTAATGTTCACTTGACACAATAATTTTGAATTTTATTTACTTCTGTATTTCAGAGTTCGTTATCTTCCCAAGGATAATATAACACATGACCCAATGAGCAACACAGTTTCTTTTGTACAGCCCAATGCCGCCATTTTTGAGCCTTCACTATCAGTTGGAACTGAGGATGACAATTTCACTGTTCTCAATTTGGCTGTAGCTGTGAGTATACTAACAAAATTACTTGTTTTGAAATACTCTGGAATCCACCATAATTAATCTTATGATTGGAACTATCATTAGATAGTATTTATTCTGTCATTTTTATAAAGGTGTATTTCCATGTTGTTATTTTGAATGGAGTTACAGTCATTAGGAAAGATGACAAAATCATATAATAATCCACTGAATTAGAAGACCACTTAAATTATCATTAAAAAAAAACAGGACTTAACTTTGAATGTCTTTTTCTGGCTGACACTGAGACAGATTAGTAATCCCTCGCCTAGGGATTAGTAAATTACACTTTCAGTTCTGATAAGATTTTGCAGTAGTCTTATTTGTTCAGTTTTTTATTTTACTTTTCAATTACAGTTGACATACAATATTTATTAGTTTCAGGTGTAAAACACAGTGATTAGACATTTATATAACTTATGAAGTGATCACCCTGATAAATCTAGTATCCATCTGACATTATACATAGTTATTACAATATTATTAACTATATTTTCTATGCTGTCTTTACATTTCCATGGATGTTTTTATAACTGCAAGTTTGCACATCTTAATACTTTCACCTTTTTCACCCATCCCTTAATCTCCTTCCCGTTTGATAACCATCAAAATGTTCACTGTATCTATGTGTTTCTGGTTTGTTTGTTCATTTGTTTTTCAGATTCCATCTATAAGTGAGATCATATGGTATTTGTCTTCCTCTGTCTGACTTATTTCACTTAGCATAATCCCAAGTCCATCCATGATGTCACAAATGGCCAGATTTCATTCTTTTTTATGGCTGAGTAATATTCCACTGAATATATGTACCACCACTTCTTATCCATTCATCTATAGATGGACACTTAGGTTGATTCCATATGTTGGCTATTGTACATAATGCTGCAGTGAACATAGGGATGCACACACCTTTTCAAATTAGATTTCTGTTTTACATTTCTTTGGAGAAATACCCAGAATTGGAATTGATGTGTCCTTTTTTGTTCTTGTTGCAGTTTTTGTTTTAAAGTCTATTTTGATTTAGTCTGATATAAGTATTACTACCCCAGCTTTTTATTTTTCATTTCCATTTGTATGAAATATCTTTTTTCATTCCTTTACTTGCACTCTGTGTGTGTCTTTTGACCTGAAGTGGGTCTCTTATAGGCAGCATATGTATGGGTCATGTTTTCTTATCCATTCAGCCATCCTATGTCTTTGATTGGAGTATTTAATCCACTTATATTTAAAGTAATTATCGATTGGCATGTAGTTATTGCCATTTTATTATTTATATTTTTTCTTTTCCTTCTTCTTCAAGAAGTCTCCTTAATATTTCTTGTAATACTGGTTTGGTGGTGATGAACTCCTTTAGCTTTTTCTTGTCTGGGAAGTAGTAATATTAAAGATAGAGTTTTAAATTTTTTATTAAATTTAATTCTAGTTTTTAATCCATTTATTTGTTAAATATCTGATACTGGAATTCATGTCTTAAAAGAGTGATTCTTTTTTTTTGCAGGCTGCACCCCATCTCTATCCAAATGCATTTATTCAAGTGTTACTCAATTCACTTATCAAAAAGTCAAAATCATCTATGTTTCAAACGAGAAGTGTGAAAGAACTATTGTGGGGCTATAAGGATCCATTCTTGAGTTTGGTTCCATATCCTGTTAGTACCACAGTTGGTGTGTTTTATCCTGTGAGTACAAAATATAAATATTGATATTGTTATACTTTAAATGGATAAATATAATGACATTGAAAATTCATAATTTTATAATTTAGTGTGTTAACCCTATTTCTGATGGGAATATATATTCTAATTTTTAAAAAAGTCTTTATCTCACATGGCTTCAGCTTTCTTAGTTCAGAAAATTTACTAATCTGAATTTCACAATTAAATGTAAAATCAAGAAGCTGAGGTTTAATAGGTTTCCATTCTCTGATACATGTATAGTTTCTCTAGATTATAATCTGATAAAACTTTGAACACTATTTTTGGTTTTGATTTCTCTTCTCAAAAAATCAAGTTTAATACCATATTTTTAATTGTATTAAATGTATTAATTCCATCATTCCTCCTTCTCTAGACCTCTTATAAATTGTTTTAAAGTAAATTTAAAAGTTAGCCTAAATTTGCACACAAGATTGATACATTAACAATATCCTATTTTAATGGAGTTAAAATAGGAGTTAAGAACTTCTCGTGGTCTATAAATGTCATGAAATGGCAGTTTGTAGAGAAGGGAAAATGTGAACATAGTGATATACTTAGTTATGTTAATAGCTTAACGTTTTGAAATATAAATAGGACAATCTGACTCTAGGATTGGAATTTTGACTATGATTTGTCACTATATGTGATAGTTATAGTCTCAAGTTCATTGTTGTTATTTTACTTTTAGATAATGTTTACAATTACAAGCTTATTTATTAATTATCAATGTAGAAAGAGTAAGGGATCAGAGATTCAGTTATTGTTTTTTAACTCCAGACTCATAACTGTTTCCTTGGGTAATTCTGTTTTTAATTTTCTGTACCTAATTTTTGATAACCACTTATTAAAGATCATAACATTTGAATACCTCTAGAAACTGGTAATTGTTCTCAGGTTTTGTTCAATATTCCCGCACCTCAATATAATAGCAGTAGTAATCCAACTTGTCTTACTGGCTTAATTATGACGAAGAGTCCTAGAGTCTGGGTTATGCCAACTTCTGATACTTGTTTCCTTCCTTTGTCTTAGCATTGAGCACTTACTTCTAGGCATCTTTTATTTTCTATCTTTTTAACATGTTAAAATCTTTTAAAAACTTTAGAGCATATACATTTTTGAAATCATGTAAAGTAATTATAAATAACCACTGAGACATGCAAAAGTGAATTAATTACATATTTTATAACTTGGAAAGTATGGGTTTTTCTAGAAGTATTTTTTCTTCTTCATATCTTTTCAGTACAACAACACTGCGGATGGAGTTTATAAAGTTTATAATGGAAAAGATGACATAAGCAAAGTTGGTATAATTGACACTTATAAAGGTAAAAAGTAAGTATCTAGGCAACGTGTGTGTGTGTGTGTGTGTGTGTGTGTGTGTGTGTTACTACAGTAACTCTAAGGCAAGGGTGGCATTCATTTAACAATTGCAAAGGCTCAGCACAGACACCAAACCTGGAAACTCCTGCTCTGCCAAGCATTAACCCTTTAGTTATGACAACTAGTCACAGTAAAATCAGCCCCAATTCAGGGGTTGGTTTACCTTTACGTATGGAGTCTCTTACATAAAGAAACCCAAAAGGATGATTGCCATTTCTACGGCATAGCCAGCATTATAGTGTGCCCATACAATTAGATAACCGCACATAAAAAAGAAGAAAATCAATACATCCACTCATCATCTAGCAGGAAAAAAATGTTATTTCATAGGGTTTTTAAACTTTTTTGAATGAATATATCAAATAAAAATTGTTTATTCCATTGACATGGTCTAATGTGTCTATAAAGATAATAGCTTAATGAATCCATGCAAACATTTTCATGACTATCCCCTTCAAAAATTTCTTGAAATGCTTTTCTATGTTGATAACTCAGTTTTTAAGATTCTTATCAATGCAAAAATGGAACTAGTACTTCTAGTAGTTTTAAAATTTACATTTTAACTTGAAAATAAAGAGTATGCTTCTTTTGAAGTTGTAATAGAATGAGATATGTTCATATATCCATGACTTCCTTCATTTTACTAGCTTTTGTCTATTCAATTGAAATATAGGTAATTTATCATATGTGTAAAATAGGAAAATCTATAATACATATCAGGGGAGAAAGCCATTTTTTCTCCTCTAACTTAATAAATATGCTTTAGACCACTTAGTTCCTGGAAAAGAACAGAGTAATCAAAATAGATGAAATGTTTTGTTAATATAAGAAACCATTTCCTCACACTGAGTTTCAATCTAAAAATTGCATACAATTAAATATTTACTAGTGTTGTACTTTTTCTTTTGCATAGTCCATAGTCACTTGTTTGTTTGTTTTTATAGAAAAGTCTAGTGGAGGAGAACAAACCTTTTCAATGCTCATTTCAGAGGAAATCACATCACTGACTATATATCAAGGAACATGAGTATTTCTTCCATTTCAATACATGAGAGAGATTTTGAGGAGAGTTTCTAAATGCTCCTAATTGGAGTAAGAGTTTCACATCAGTTTAAGATTATGCTAAGGTTAATTTAACTGATCTTGGCAACAATGAGCATAATTAATATCTTAGTCTTTTCTTTAAAAGAAGCATCAACTTGCAATGACATCTCAATGGATGATATGTTAGGAATATATATATATATATATATATATATATATATATATACACACACACACACACACAGTGGAAAGTTCATGAACTTAATTGTCTGTCCTTTTGTTGTGTGCACGCACGTGTGTGTGTGTGTATTCTAGTTAGCAGAGAATAAATTAATAAACTTTGTCCTACTTTAATGCCAGCTCATGCAAGAGTTAAAAGGGGAGGAAAGTATTAATTGATTATCTACATGTTTACAATCTCTATTGATCAAACATCTGCCTCTCTTTCTTCCTTCTCCCCACTCCCTTTTTCTCCTTCATACTGAGCTTACAACAGTTACTCACTTAATATTTCCCTCCTATTCAGTATGAACACTCAACATACTACCAAATAATTTTTTCTTCCATTGGGAAAAAAAAAATCATCCCCTAAGTAGAGATCTAAATTTCTGGTAAATTTCTGGTAAATGTTTCTCAATTTTCTTTTTTTCAGAACTGTGTCTATTCCAAGTTGTTCCTATTTTACAACATTTAGCAGTTTTCATTTTATAACCTGGTCACTTAATGGTATCTGGCACTTAATTTATCTCAACAGATGAAAGCTCCAAAGAAAATATGGACGTTTCTTAAACTTAGCATTTGTCATGTCTAATCTTTGTTATTTTAGAAGTGTTTAATCACAATAGACAAAGTAATATGAGAAAGGTGCTCTTAAAATGAGACTGATCATTTTCTTCCTTTTTATTCCTAAGGACTCTCAACTACTGGTCAGATTATTGTGACATGGTTAATGGTACAGGTAAGAGCATTTGTTTTGTGTCAATAATCACAATGAGCTCACCTACCTTTCCCCACAAATGCACCATCTTATCTGCAGGATTCTGAAGGTGGCGAGTATGCGTTGCTCTGTTTTTATAGCTCCACGACATAATTTAGTCTTTATTCTCATATAGTCCTAGTAAATATCTGTTTAATGCAATAGGATTTCTGAAGATTAATCAACAATTAGTCTTTACTGCATTACTAGGGAAATGTTTGCTTTGTAAAAACTTAATGAGCTGCCTTAATAATGGGTTAAAAAAACTTAGAAAAGTAGTTACTATTCACATCTTTTTAAGTACTATACAGGTAATAATTTAAAATTTAGAAAATTCAAAAATCAAGATAATTGCAAAAACTAAATCATACTTCCAAGTGAGGTTTCAAGCTGACGTAGAATCAGTGAAGTTGCAAGGTAGAGCCATCTATTCTGAATAAGGTGGTCAGAATAAGAGAGAAAAGAAAAAAACCCCCACAAAAAACAAGGTTAGATGTCTGCTAACCATGAAAAAATGTATGCAAAAATGGACATTCTGAATTAGAACTGGGGAAAAGATGGTACTATGAACTTAGATTTAGAGCATAGTTAGATCTGGCTTATTACATTGCTTGAGGAAAAGCAAAGTACACATACGCCTATTAGTTTAAGAATTAAGATTTTAAAGAGCAATGACAATCAAATACCATGAGGTAATTTAAATCAGAAGTGAGCTTTCAACAACTAAGAAGTTGAGGCAGAAGAATGATATTTACAAAGTTGGTGAGGCAATACTCTGTAGGAAAATAATATAATAAAGATGAAGAAAGTTAAATACAAAGTTATGCAAAAAGTAGAGAATAAAAGGGAAACATGGAATACCAAAGGTATTGTTGTTTAACATTTTTATTTAATTTTGTTGTCACTCCCTTATAGAAAAGCAGCAAAAAAACACTGTTGGGTTTGCTTTATAATGTCTTGAGCCATGGGGGTGGATGAAGGGAAGAAAGGAAGAAATTCCTTCCTAAGTAAAGTATTTGTGCAAATAAATTATCAAGTGTCCCAATATTACTAACGATTAATTGAATAAGCATAATGCTTCAGTCCTTAGATACAGGGAAATACACTGTGCTGCTCCTAATACTAAAGGATTCTTATGGGTTTAAAAAAAAAATAAGCAATTTTGTCCAAAGCTAAGAAGTAGAGAACTTTTAAGAGAGGAGGTAGAGGATTCGTAATGACAATAATATAAATACATGAGAAAATAGAAGTAAAGCAAACTAGGAGCAGAGGTAGACAGGACAGGGAGGGGACGCCAATGTGATACTTGTGAGAGAGATTCTTGGTAACGACACTAGGGAAAGAGACCAATGAAACAAAAATTTCCAATACATGTTCATCACAACTTAACAATTCCTTTTCTACCATCTTCAATAAGTTTGAAGAGACATAAAATAAAAATGTTGATATACATTTGAGTTTTTTTTTTCAAAAAAAAATTCCTGCTAATATCAGCTGTATTTGGTACTCATGGCTTATGGTAATTGCTAGTATGATTATGGTATAATCTTCAGTGATATTTCAGACAATGATTTAAAAAATTTTTTAATTTTTTTAATTTTAATTTTATTGGGGAATAGCCATGATCATTGGTTACACATTGCTTTCATGCTACAATGGCATAGTTGACTCTTTTAGGGAGGGCGCAGCTCAAGGTGGCTCATGTGGGGATCAAACCGGAATCCTTGGTGTTATCAGCACCACGCTCCAACCAACTGAGCTCACTGGTCACCCATAAAATTGCTAATGTATACTTTTCCTTTAATGGTTAAGGCGCTGGGAAGGCAGTTGTAGGTAATACCCTTTCAGGGACCTATCTGGAGAGTTTAAGCTAATCTTTAATACCCAGTTCTCTCAACGCCAGGATCAAGTTCACTGTGATCTTCTGTTATAGTCCAATTATTATTAATACAAGAGTGTAAGTGAAAGGTTGCAGTATTTACCAGCAAAATAACCTGGAATTCATAAATGAAGGATAGTCTTACCACTTTGAACAAAAACATTCAATGGTGGCTCATTTTGGTGATATTCATTTAAGGCAGCGGTTCTCAACCTGTGGGTCGCGACCCCTTTGGGGGTTGAATGACCCTTTCACAGGGGTCGCCTAAGAGCATCGGAAAACAAAAAGATACTTACATTATGATTCATAATAGTAGCAAAATTACAGTTATAGAGTAGCAACGAAAATAATTTTATGGTTGGGGGTCACCACAACATGAGGAACTGTATTCAGGGGTCACAGCATTAGGAAGGTTGAGAACCACTGCTCTGGGGCTTCAAGACATGTTTGCTATTCTGTCCAGTGGCTTCCAAACTGTTCTATGAAGAATTTCTTANAGTAGCAAAATTACAGTTATAGAGTAGCAACGAAAATAATTTTATGGTTGGGGGTCACCACAACATGAGGAACTGTATTAAGGGGTCACGACCTTAAGAAGGTTGAGAACCACTGATTAAGGAGCAAATGGAGGAGTTATCTAGTTATTTCTTCATATATCCAGTGTGTGCCATGGATCATAACCATAGCAGAAATTCAGTAAATTAAAAAAGAAAATGCCCATTTTAGTTTGATGGATATATTTTTAAACCATTTGCAAGAGATTGTTTAGTGAGAGAACTGTAATAAATGATTTAAAAAATAGTAATCAGCCATTAAGGTACATGAATGAATCACCATCCAAAGTAAAAATAATGCAAGACTAAAAGGAGTTCTAAATGAGCTTCATGATAGGAAGAGTGCCCCTCTACCACATGTTTAAATGATAATGTTTTGGATATACTGGGCTACATGAAACATACCTGTTTCTTTTTTACTTTTTTGAAAATGTGGCTACTAGAGAATTTTAAAATACATATACAATTTGCATTATTATTTCTGTTGACCATGGTAGAATAGAGATTTGTAGATTTTTCTAGGACATACATTATATCTAATCCCTTGCCACTGGCTTAATGTTTAAACAGATGCAGCCACATTTCCCCCTTTTGTTGAGAAGACCCGGGTACTGAAATTCTTTTCCTCTGATATTTGCAGGTAAGACAAAGACACCAATGTATTTCTGTGAGTCAGAATTTTTTCCCCCAAGTAACAAAACACAGACCAAGAAGCTCATACTTAATAATGTTGTCTGAGAAAAATAAAATACACTTAGAGAAACTTTTCTTGATGAAGAATACAATATGCAATTCATAATGTGTTTAACTTTAAAAAAATTTAAGGATGTAGGATATTGTGCATAATGCAAATCATTTTCTTGTAATTTCTAAGCAAGAGCTGTTTTTCCTTCCTTTTACTAAACTAGTGATATGTTTAATAACAGTCAAGTTATGCCCAATCTTTCTAAAGATGTCCAGAGATGATAATGTCACTGTCACAGAGCCATGTTAATTAATGTGCTCTGTGGTCACTAGGGCATCTTTCCAAATTGATGGGGTCCAGTAGCTACTACACAGGCATTGGGGCCCACATCAATATGCTTGAATTCAAACCCTCTTCCAAAAGACTGTGTGGTTGTGAGCAAGTAGTTCCTATCTCTGAATCTTTTCCTTATCTGCAAAATTGAAAACTGTAGTACTTCCTCACATAGAGTTATCTGGGGATTGGAAGAAATATGTACTGAGCCCCACCACATGGCCTACATAATGGTGGACACTTGGTAAATGATGAAGGTGTAGGATATATACCGGGGTGCCAAAAGCGTACACACATTTCAATTTTTCTTTCTTAAAATGTGTATACGTTTATTTGGCACCCTCTGCATATCAAGCACGCACATGAACACCCCCAGCAAGTAAGTGGCCTTTCTCTCCATGACTGAGGTCCATGAAAGACAGGCATTTTTATTACATTTGAACTGGGTACAAGTAAAGGATTTGAGGGAGTCATAGACATAGTTAATCTAGAGAGGAAATAAACTATGAGAATGTCTTCAGTATCAGGACTCCCTGGTACTTCACAAGCAAAAATTATTCTTAGAAACTTTTGAAAACAAAGGTAAGAATAGCTCATACTCAGATATGTCTTAAAATTTCAAAAAATTTTTTTCTTATTTTTCTTATTTTTTCCTAAAAAATAAGAATTCTAATAAGAGTATATTGGATTTTTCTCAGTTTAAAGCAAGACTAAAAACCTATAATAAAAAAAAAAACAGATCTCCAGAATGTAGTTCAGATTCCTGGAATGAAGTTCTCTTTTCTCTGTGTTCAGGTCAATCTATGCTGTGTACGGAGATGAACTTAACCTGAAAGGAATTTCTGTGTATAGATTTGTTCTTCCACCCAAGGCCTTTGCGTCTCCAGAACAAAATCCAGACAACTATTGCTTCTGCACAGACAGGGAGATCTCAAATAATTGTACATTTTTTGGTGTGCTCGACATTAGCAAGTGCAAAGAAGGTGAGTAAATGTTCTTAATATTACAGTTCATGACATGATTTGCAGTACTCCTTGAAATGTAACCTTTACCCAGGATCCCTTTCCACCAAAAATTTAAAGTAAGAAAGCAAGAAGGGCAGAAAGTAAAGGGTGATGGGAGAAAAATTTTGTTTTGATTTTGTGTTGTGTTCAAGGTCCCAATTATTTCAGTGCTGCAAAACTTAATTATTAGATAAAATCATCCTGATATTTCCCTGTGCTACTTTGGAAAATGTCTCCTTAGGCCTTTTGCTCATTTTTTTTTTTGCTTTAAAATATTTTATTGGAATCCTTCTGATAAAACCTAGTACTTATTTTAAGACAAAGTGAAAGCTAATCGATATTTAAGTGCCCCAAATTTCTAAGTTTTTTCCTCCAATAAGTTGACAGCTGCTCACACAGGTTAATGCAGGAAGCTATAAGTTCCCAACACCAGATAAAGAGGGCATCCTTTTTGTCAGCAAAATCCACAGTAGCAAGACAGGACAGCGGCTCTTTTCATAATCTCAAGTGGCAGGAACCATTACCTAGGCATCTCAACAGCACTGCTTCAAGAGCGTAACCTCAGGTTCTCAGCACGTTAGTGGCAAATCTCTGTGAAGGGGAACTGTCCCTCGCTGGGCTTCCAGAGCTCATGCTTTATTCAAGGGTAACACACCGGTGAACCTTTTAAAGCCCCTCGTGGCGCTGTGGACACGCCTGCGAAAATCAGGGCCCGTGAACAGATGGCCAGTGCGCTGAGAACCTCCACCATCCCTTCCATTAGGGGTAGGCGGCGCTGCAGCTGACAGGCACACAGCAAAACACCCAAGACTGCCACCAAGGAGCGCCTCGCACAAAAAGTCCTTTGCTCATTTTTTAATTGGGTTGTTTTTCAACTTTTTTTTTTGAGTTGTATGTATATTTTGAATATTAACTACTTATTGGATATGTGATCCACAAATGTTTTCTCCTATTCCATATATATATATATATATATATATATATATATATATATATATATAATATTTTTTTTTATTTTTGATGGTTTCCTTTGCTATGCAGAATNATATATATATATAGCCTTTATATTTTTATTTTTGATGGTTTCCTTTGCTATGCAGAATCCATGTGCTCCTTTAAGGTTTAGGGTAAAATGAAAATAATTCCCATAATACTTTGAGAATCCCAACTTACCCATCTGCCATTTTTCTAGCTTTATCTTTCCTTGAATGGTAAATAAAAATATTTTTTCAATATGTCTCTGTAACAAGAATTGACTTAAACACAATTTTGCGTCTATCTTATTTTGTTCACTTTCTTTATATTGGAGTGGGGATGAATAAACAAAAGAAAACCTCTTAAATTAATTAATTCTCAATCCATATTACTGCCTGAAACATGGATATATATTGTTGAAAATGCGTTCAGCAGCTAAGCTTTACATATTAAAAATCAACAACCAAGAAATGAACAATAGACAATCAACTGACTAGTTAGTAGGATGATGCAGAATTTTATGTTTTATGTTTGCACAATAGTGATCAGATGTTATAATTGTCTCTCACTCTTATTCTCCCGAATTACTGTGCAAACCCAACTATGCCTTTTTTTTAAAAATTTATAAAGCTTTATTTTTCAAGGAGTCTTTTCTGAGTGATATGTGAAATGAGAAAAATAATTTATCCCCAATTATCTTTTTAAAACTTGTTTTCAGGAAAACCCGTGATTATTTCACTTCCTCATTTTCTGCATGCAACTCCTGAAATTAGAGAAAGTGTTGAAGGCATGGCACCAAATGAAGAAGAACATAGCACATACTTAGATGTTGAACCTGTAAGCAAATATACTATTAATTTGACTTGTTTAATATTGTTTTTTCAAAGAATGAAGTTAGAAGAAATAATAAATTCTCTCTTTGTCAATTACGTTTATTGATCACATTTATTGAATCACAATCATGATAAATTTTATTTCAGTGAAAATTGCATTTTTTTGTCCTACTGCTTATGAAATATCAAGGTAATTCAATTTTAGTTTTTAAGTGTATGGAACTTTGTAAGCCTTTTTAATGATTCATAGGGCGAGAATACTACCAATGATGGAAATAATTCTAATTGTCTTAAAACAATTTGATATAAATTACTGACATGCTTATTTTATACTTAACTCCAAGTACTGCTCATATGAAGAGAAACTATATATTACAAGGGATCAAAAGAGATTTTGTGGGTATATGTGAATTTGGGGCAAGCTCTATTATACGTGGTGTCAAGAAAAAAATCTATAAAAATTCCTATAGCACAACAGTTTTAATTTTTAAACTATTTTAATATTCTCATTTTCAAAAGTTAAATGAAATGACAGAATTTTACTACTCACATTTCAATTTAAATAATAATAGAAATAGTATTATTAAACGGATCACAGATTCCAACTGAATATATATTTGACCTTGCACAGTTCAGGAATTAAATTAAATGCATGAGCTCTTATGTTCAGTACTGCTGTTCTTGTTGATGCCCCAAAACCATTTCTGGTAAATATTATAAATCTAACTAAAATCTTGACATTGGGTTGGACAAAAAAGTTATGTGTGTGTACATGCATGTGGGTATACACATGTATGTATATGTATGTGTACCCACATGCATATACACATATAATGTAATTATAGAGTTAGGTATACATTTCACATGTCTAATTAATTATTTAAAAAATTTCACAAACTTCAAGTAGAACAGTTTTATCTTAAGTTCTATATAACAGTAAAAATAAATTTTGGATATTATAAAAGAATGTTTTGTTAGTAATTATTTTATTTTGTTCTCTTTTTAGATAACTGGATTTACTTTACAATTTGCAAAACGGCTGCAGGTCAACATATTGGTCAAGCCAGCAAAAAAAATTGAGTGAGTCCCTTGAACAAAGTTATCATTACAAGACTTTTAGTACTTTCTTATAAGAATGTAAATCTGTAAAAGTGATAGCATATAAAAAGCGAACTTCCCTTTGGCTTAAATGTCATTAAATAATCATTAGATGCTTATAATTTTCATTTGTAATTCAGAATTATATCTGGTGTTCAGTGAAACTATGTTTACACACATTTTAGAATGTTTTTCAGTATATGGTGGCATCTCTCATTTTGATAGCTCTTCAAATATTTCTATGACAATAGTTTCTAGAATTCATATATTTTTAAAATTTATTAGTTTCAGGTGTACAGAACAATGCAATAGTTACCCTTTTCACCCCTCACAAAGTGACAACCCCCTCCCCCAATCCACTCCCCTCCCATATCATACATATCTATTACAGTTCCATTGACTCCATTCCCCACACTATACTCCACATCCTGTAACTATAAATAAATACGTCATGACTTTTCCGACAACCCAATAGTTGACATACACTTAACGTTGAATAATAGAATTCATATTTTTACTTTGCTGAGGAGAATTTGTTCAGAGGGAAAATCTGTGTGTAGAAAAAGTTAATATAATTAGAAACCTGTGTTAGAAAGGTGTTTAGAATAAAAGATGCCTGAGAAACAGCCATATTAAAATTTAAATGACTCAGTGCAGGGAGCAAAAATCAAGGAACTTAACGAAGCTGCAAGAGCAACTAATTTCTGAATATTTATTTACACTAATAGTTACTAAAATTTCTATTATCTATGTGTAATATTAGTATATATTTTCATAGTTTTTCAATGTATATTACAGTGCATTGAAGCATCTGAAGCGGAACTATATTGTGCCTATTCTTTGGCTTAATGAGGTTAGTATTTTTATTTATTAGTCTTTAAAAGCAGTAAACTTCTTTGTATATAAAAATGCTTTTGATGTTGCAAAATTAAATATTTATAGTATTTGAAACTGTATGTTTCCATTGCCTGTATGGATGAGTTATACATTATTAAGTATAGTTTCTTGACAGAACCAAACCACACAGAAATATCAAGTTTGTGTAACTTTCAGTGTTTTTCTTTTAGAAAGACAAAACACTTCCTGTCATTTGGGATTATTTTCAAAATGCATCTATTAAACATTTTTTTTTTCTTGTTGTAGTGCTTATGTTAGGAAAGAGTCATGCACACATTTACCTCAAAATAACTCAAGATTCACTGAATATTATAGTGCAAATAAGAGCCAACCAAGCCCATAATAGCCAGGTTAGAGTGGACGTAGGCAGTCTATCCTAGTGCCTGACAAGATATTTTTAGTGTAAAACATGGAATTGATTAGCCACAGAATTAGGGTAAGCCTTTATAGGATGTGAAACTGTTGACCCTTGCCATTGTCCTCTGTCACTAGGAAACACCTGTGGAAAATTGTGAAAATTTCAGTAAGACCGTTCTAAAGAGCAATGGAGCCTAGTATTAATGAACAGTGCTCGATAACACATCTAAAAGGAGGCGATTATATTTCATTCTGTATTCCATCTTAACATGTAATGACTTAGCATGCAAACAGAATTCCATTGGGTTATCTTATAGATTATAGATGACTTACACCTATACAGTTGTTTAGAGAAAAGAGTGACACATTAGTGGAACAAAATACTTAAAACCCTTCACTTATCTACTCAAATAATGCTAATTATTAACTTGATTACAGACTGGTACCATTGGTGATGAGAAGGCAGAAATGTTCAAAAGTCAAGTGACTGGGAAAATAAAACTCCTTGGCACGGTAGAAATAGCCTTGCTCAGTGTTGGTGTGGTGATGTTTGTTGCTTTTATGATTTCATACTGTGCATGCAGATCAAAGGCAGCAAAATAAGTAAGTATATACCAAATATATATATGTATATATTTATAGAGATATGATATATTGCTCCAGTAACATTAGTTTATATATATATATATATATATATATATATATATATATATATATTACTTGTTTTCATTTTATCAAAGTGGGGTGATTCATTAGGCTGCAAATCTTTCTGGGTATGTCTGGCCAACTATCATTTTTTAATACATCCTCGAAGTTTTGAGATACTAAATGCAAATGAAAACATAAATGAAGATTGAATGAGTAAATAAGACATGAATATCAGGCAGATCACTACATTACATCTTTCATTTGAGGAGGAATGGTATAAAAGATAAAATTGTCACCTTTGAAAAAGTTAGTACATATATATAGCTTTTGTGCAAAATCCTGACTGTTCATTTCTCGATTATTTCTAGTTAATTTTTAAATAAAAAATAATTTAACATATTCAAAAAGAAAAGATTATGTAAAATTGAAAAAAAAATGTGAGACATTTGGGGAGATTAAAATTTACAAGAGAAAAGAAAATAACTAGAAATTAATAAGAGAACTAAAAACTCAATAATGAATGATAGAGACAAAATATTCTATTAAAAATAAACACAAGCAAAATAAAATTTTAAATGAAAATAACAGTAATATAAAAACAAGTTTGCTGCATATAGATATGCTGGCCATGTGTGGTCCAAAATCAAGGTGTGCACCATAGATGTTTCATGCAGAAGCCCCAATGAACAATTAAAATGCATGAGCTAAAATTTGAATATAACAATACAAGACAAGAGGAGAAAATAGTGTTCAACACAGTGAAACTAAATTACTCAGAGTTTAGAGGAAAAATCAGGCAAATATGGACAACATTTGAGTTTTAGCAAAAATGTAAGGTGGTTCAAGCCTCTGTGTTTTAGATATCAGTACCCGCGCCCCCTTGTACAGAATCAGGAATGAATGCCTGGCTCTATCTTCGCTAAATGGAAGCCTTTCTTTAGGAATCACAGGTGCCATTGGTTTTGGACTGTGGGGGAGAATTTTCTGCTTCCCCCAAAGTTTTCATCAGCCCTCCCTTCCCAGGCACCTCAAAGGAAAAAACAACAACAAAAAAAAACACCAATCTAAATAAAAGCAATAGACTTACTTGAAAATCACGACTTCAAAACATGTCTTCTTACTTTACTTCCAATCAGGCTGTGAACCCTAAGCTGTCTTACATAGAAATTCTGTTGCTGCCACTGATAACTGTGCCAAGGTCATGCTAAATATGTTACATATACTATCACAACTACGTAATCCCTAATACAATTTCATGAGTTTCCAATAGCCAGGGATTTATCAGCTTCTATTGTGTCTTCTGTAAACATTCCAGAAAATTGTAAATTTTAACAGTCAAACTGATGATTTCTTTTAAAGTGGAATTTTCAGACCAGTATTTCTTTTCTGTCCTTTTTTTTTGGTGAGGTTCAGCACTTGGGTCTAGGAAGGTAACCCAATCTTTTGTTTTGATCATTTCTGCCACTATTTATTTAATGAAAAGAAGACTGAGCAATTCTGCCTACAATCTGTTTGGACAGAATGTATTCAAAATGCTAACCTAGTATATTCATGTCATAATAAAGTAAATATTTGTCATTAGCCCAGTAACATGTTTTGATTAAAGCTATTCATATAGCCATTTATGTAATAGAGAGATAAGATAATCCACTGAAAAGCAAACAATATTGTTCTAGTGGGGAGAGCATGTTATCAAAAGGAAGTATATTAGTTACAATTATTTTTCCTGTAAGTATTCTCTATTAAAATGACATGATGAATTTTATTACTGTTTAATGAGACCTGAATGTCAGATTCCTTGGATACTTCTATTGCTAAATTAGGATAAGGGATTGAAAGCTTTCCAGAATGGCTCTGTCAACAAATATATTAGTTTTTCTTATGCATATAACTATAATAAGGAAATTACTGGCCTTTACAAAACTATTTTTCTTTACAAGGAGAGAAGAAAATTTGTCTTTGTAGAATCCTTGAATTACTAGATTTAGAAGAATCATGACATGTAGACTTCCTTAAAGAAGACTCAGTTTTGAATGTTATAAAAATTATGCTTTGGGGAAGATTTGTAAACAATTGGCAAAAAAAGGAGACATATACAAAAGGGAATAAAATATAAGATGGTGGAGCTGAAGTGTACTTTTATTCAATGAATAACAACAGAGAATAAGCCAATAGCCCTTTTGAAAGAAGGAGTATATACAGCTCTAAATGGAAGATAGTCTGAAGGGAGAACAAAGGGTAGAAATGTTTGTCCAGGTAGATTAGTTGGCACTACTCCTTCTATGGCTATGTTCACGTCTTGAGAGTTGGGAAGCTTGTCCTTCTTGAATAGGAGCATGTGTTGTTCCCTTGAAGTCCATCAGAGAAATTTTTTCTGCAGCTTGGCCAATTGGGCTGAATAATAGAAAATATGATATCTTGGATGTACAGAATTTGATATTACCTGTTTTATTTTTTCACTGCTTTCTGATAAATAGTAACATTTCTTCTGCTTTCCAGGCAGCAAATGAATCTTTACATCTATGTGACAACAACATCAGGACCTTTGTTAATACTGACCTAAAAATGAAGATTTAATATGCTTTATTTTTACAAAACACACCTAGTCTTATAGTTGAAGAAATGGTGGCACTATTTTATTTCTATTTTTTTGCATTAAGTAGCAGCACATTTCTAAAGGATTATTAAGATGTCATTATAATCCAGACTTTGAACAAGAAACCAGCTCATTTTAAAATTCATCATGTATGCGACTGAATTGATTTCAATTTCTACAGACCTGAGTCAAGCATGAACCAATAATTTTTATTTGGTACTGAATCATGAATTGGTTCCCCATTGACAAAATTGAAGAGGAGTGCACATTCTAAACAAATTCTGGACCCTGAACTCTTATCTTCAAGGGAAAACACTACTGGCAGTGTCCTGTTCCATTGCAACAGCCCCCAGGCCTGTCAGCACATCACATTTAATGCGTGTCATCTATTTGAAGGACACTTATCAGTGGAAAATAAATGATTAGCTGCGAGTCATTTATTATACATTACTTAAGTTTCTTTCTCTGTAAAGTTTCTTTGTACAGCAACAGCAGGCGATATAATTATGTTCTTTATAACAATATGGGCTTATATTTTTGTCCCTGATCATGCAAATGGATGTCATTGTTCATGTATTTTGGCTCTTCATGTTCAAGGACTTTGTCATTTTCCACTTTCTGCAGCTCTTCTGGAAATCTGATTAGATTTTGATCTCTCCACTCAGTTACCTACAACTTCTGCTTCACAACTTCAGAATGCTGTGCTAGTATTAAAAGATATGAGAATAAAGGAACTATGGTATGAATGATGACAAAGAACCGAATGTGCTTTAATAGTTATTTTTTGTATTAGTTCTTGCTTTCACAGTCACCTCAGAAAGACTGGCTTCAACCGGGAAAAGACGTTCTTCCCTAAATTCCTGCACTTTGCCCAGTTTTGGTTGTACCACAAAACATTTATCCTGATTTTCTGTCTGAAGTGTTTCATCTGAATTCATTATTTCTTCATGAATCCATAATTTCTTCTTAAATATTCTAATCCAACCTTGACCCATTATCTTAGGCTAATCTTTTTGAGCCAATTGGAGGAAAAGCAAACAGGTATTTAGTTTCATTATTTATAGCAGCATGACTTAAGTTCTATGTGAAAGAGCTTTCTTTTTTATTAGGAGACATACTGTTAGGTAATCCTGTATTTTTTTTTCTTTAAGCAGGGGCTCACTTATTGCAGAGAGACCATCTTTCTAAAAAGCTCCTCGTAGAAAGGGAAGATGGACCATATTCTGTCTTGTGTTTTACATACAGAGGTTAATAGGACCATTGGAGTATTAACTGGTTTATTTGGATACTAAAATTAAGAATAACTTAATCTCCTCATGTTAGCTGCTAGGGTAAATACTGAAAACCCCAAACCAAGACACCACCAACTCAAAGGGCTCTGTTGAAAATCTGAGGATACTCCAAGCATACTGATTTAGTGCCTTTCCATCTAACTGGGAGAGTAAAAAAGCATTCCTCCAAGATATTTACATGTAAGAATAGATTCTGGAAATTCTCTTCAGATAATTACAAGTTTACTCTCTTAGCATTAGGATATTTGTGGACATGTTGATCTAAGAGAAATATAAAGGATATTTCTTTTATTCTTGAAGCAAGTAGGTCTGAACTATGCAAAGTAGAAACTGTTAAATAGAAATGGATGAGGAAGTACACAGCCACATTTAAGGACCTGGCCCACAGGCAGTCAAAGTCTGCCAGCTTATTGGGATGCTGTGTGCATGAGAGCAGGCCTGTATGGCCTGCCAGATAATTTCTCCCACCAATGCTCTGTTTTCTGTACCTGTATAACCTTGCTTCTTCTCCGCCCCCTGTGTGTGGATTACTCCTCCTCCCTCCCGTTGCCACCGGAGACTCTCCTTGGTCAGTTAGTCTCCATAAACCTATGTCTTGCACTCAGCCACCTGGTGTGTTCTTTGGACATGTGGCTTCTCAGGCACAAATCTTGGAACAACTCGGACTCAGTCCGAACACCACCTCAAGTAAGATCTATACATTCAATCAATGACTCAGACTTTAAAATCTCCATCCAGAAATGCATGTCATAGTATTTATGTGTCAGGGAAAATATTTTTTCTTATGCATCCTTTGTATTATTTAACTAAATACTTAACTAAATATTTAACTAAATATTTAACTAAGTCCCTGACTTATGAATGAGTTCCGTTCCGGGAGAACATCCGTAAGTCGGATTCGTTTGTAAGTCTGACAAAATGAGTCTTATACACAGTCTTATACAAATACACAATGTAAAGCCAATGGTTGAACGATTCATGTTATAAGAACGAGCGACTTCTACCATCTTTTCACCTCGGTCCAATCTCCCAATTATTTTCACTTTTGTTTCCATGGTTATTGCTTTGAACTTCCTAGCAGTCCCCTCCACATCACCACTGCTTTTCCTCTTGGTCCCAGAAATCCTGGGCTCTGACTGAGCACTGTACTACTGTACACTATCGCACTGTACAGTAAGCACACAGCAGCACAACTGTGACAATGTCCGGCAGACACGTGAGCTACTTTTGCGATTTGTTCGCATCTATGAATGTTCGTAATGAGAGGTCCATTGGTATCTGTGAAAGTTCACAACTCGAATGTTCATAAGTCGGGGACTTACTGTATATGTATATTCTAATCTTTATCATTCCTCACCATTTTTTCTCTAAATTCTATAAAATATGTACATGAGAAAAGACAATCCATATATTAAAGAAAGTGAATTATATTTAAAGTACCCAGTAGGAAAAACAGTTCTTTAAAGAATGGCACACATGTGCACTGAGATTGGAGTAGGGCACTTTGGGGAATATATTAAATGTGTGACTTGTTTTGCCCTAGAGAATGTGTATGGTGTTCAGAGAGGGTAAATGCTTGAATATTTATACGTGGGTGAATTTGTACCCTTTATTACATAGAAAAACTGCACCATTTGGTAGAGACACATTTTCATTTCAAACTATGTTTAACCAGCACAAAAACTATAATTATTGTTCACAACTTAAGTTTGGAAATCTATAGCATGCGTTAGAGTGTCTATAGCATCTGAAAATGGGTTAATGCTGATTGTTGCAGACAAGTACATGAAGAAAGAGAATCTACTATACAACTTACAGTTCTCAGAAAAAAAAAAGGTAAAGTGAGTATCATTTCAGAAAAAAAAATGGTTATCCCTGAAAATTCACTCTGAACATGCAGCATATTTGTGTTTGGATTTATATGTATGCAATAATCTGTCAACCTTTTAACGTGTTACAAATGTCAGAGCTATACAATATCTTTCTCACTGGAGTTTGTTTTAGGTGTGCTCTGATAATTTAGTTTTTCTGGGTAAAGTCCAATGTATTTGCAACATTGTGACTACTCTCTCTTCATCGGCCTCTTTTGGCTTATCTATCATTATAAATGGATTTTGAACTCTGCATAAATAATCACTGTTCATTATCTTTTTCTTCATATACCAACAGAATTACCTATGATTGGTTTTCCGGAGTTATTTGCCGTGAGCTGAACTAAAAATGATTTATGTTTTATATTTGTATCAAATACATCCAAGAATAGCCTGCTTTTTCCTTTCATGGATCAATGATAGCTGCTTTTTTAAGTATTTGTGATAATACAGGCATACCTCATCTTATAGCACTTCACAGTTATTGCATTTTTTTATCAATTAAAGGCAAGCAAAAAGATTATGAGTCACTTTTCTTAAAACTTTTCCTAAAATAAATAAACACTTTATTTTGGTGGTCTGGAACCAAGCCCGTGATATCTCTGAGGTATGCCTGTAAATACTTTCGCTACGAGAAAAATAATTTTTCTTTTCATTTCTAATTTTTTTAATGTATTTGACTTCAATGTTGTTTGATATTGCTACTATACTTTTATAAGTAGCTGTTATTGTCTATTCATGGGTTATTTATGTATTACTCTATTTTCTTTTTCCAACTGTTCTCAGATGCTAGTAAGCTATGTCTACGTATGTCATAAAGGCTCCATTCTGTACACTCATGAAGGGAAACTGTGACAAAGCTAGCAAAAAGATGTTTTAAAACCTTTTTTCTTTAATTGTGTGAAAGGTGAACCAGCAGCCCCAGAATCGCTTGCAAACTTGTTAAAAATGCAGACTCTCAGTTTTATCCTATACCCACTGCATCAGAGCCTGCAAGGTAACAGGATATCCATGCAATTCATGATTAATCGTTAAAAATAATGACCCTATAAGTTTGTGGAAATGTCATCTGTATTGGCTACTAACTCAGTAATTTCCCTTTACACAGCCCCCTGTCCCTTCCCACGCCAGCCCACTGCCAGCACACTTGTTTGCCCAAAGTATAAGAGTTGCTCAGCTAGTTTTTAGTTTGTTTGTTTATTTTTCAGAGGAAATTGTTCTACATGTAGCTATTGGTCCCGTGTGTCTGTGGTAGGGGTTGAGTTCCGTATGTTCCTGTGTCATCATGTTAAACTGGAACCAGAGATGAATAGTCCCAAATAACACAGCAGACATACACAATACAGCAAAATAACATATATCTGCAAGAATTATTTGCAGGGGAAATTTCTGAATCCAAGTGACCTAACTGTCCATTTAGTTGGCTCCTCCACTGATATCCCTGTTTCCACTTGCACATCTACTAAACACTTTATAATTAAAGCCAAAGTTAAGGACAAGAAGAGGGTCTTAAAAGCAGCAAAAAACAAACAAAAACTTGTTACATACACGGGAATCCTTATAAAACTCTCAGCAGAAATTTCACAAGAAATTTTGCAGGCCAGAATGAAGTTGCACAATATATACAAACTGCTGGGAAAACAAACATAAAAACAAACAGCTTACAGCCAAGAATACCTGGCAAAGTTATTCAGAATTGAAAGAGAGATATGAGTTTTCCCAACAAGTGAAAGCTAAAGGAGACAATCACCACTAAACCAGCCTTACAAGAAATGTTAAAGGGACTCTTTAAGTTGAAGAGAAAGGGTACTAATTATATAGTAACCAGAATATATATGAAATATAAATCTCACAGAGAAAGGTAAATATATAGTAAATGTGGTAGATTGATGACTTACAAAGCTAATATGAAGGTTAAAAGACAAAAGTAGTAAACATACCTAACTAACTACAATAATTAGTTAAAAGATAAAAAAAATAAAGAGATTTAAAATGTGACATCAATAACATGAAAAGCGGGTGGGGGGGGTGTAAAAATGTAGAGCTTTAGAATACATTCACACTTAAGCAGTTATCAACTTAAAATACACAGCTATAAATATAAGTTGTTATACATAAGCCTCATGGTAACCACAAAGCTAAAACCTATGAAGAATGGGATCTAAGCATGGCATTAAAGAAAGGCATAAAACCACAAAGCAAGAAAGAAGAGAATAAAAGAACAGAGAGGAACTACAAAAATAGCCAAACAATTTACAAAATGGCAATAAATACCTATCTATCAATACTTATTTTACATGTAAATGAACTACATCATCCAATCAAAATATATAGAGTGGCTGAATGTATATATTTTTTTTAAAGACATTTATATAGTTCCTACAAGAGACTCACTTTAAAAGCACACATACACACTGCACTGTATTTCTGAAACTGATGTTGAATAATACTGTATGTCAACTATAATTATATATACATATAATCACGGGACATGGAGTAGAGAGTGGGAATGGAATCTATGGAATTGTAATAGATAAGTATCGGGGGTGGGAGGGCA
>NW_017731704.1:1244683-1247386 GCF_001890085.2 Hipposideros armiger
GGCAGTAGATGGGGGGAGGGGGGTTGTTACTTTGTGAGGGTGAAAAGGGTAACTATTGCATTGTTCTGTACACCTGAAACTAACAATTAAAAAAAAATCACACATACAAACAAAGTAAAGGGGTGGAAAAAAATATTCTATGCAAACAGACACCAAAAGAAAGCTGGCCAGCGGGAGGAGATAAGGTCAAAGAGAGAGGCAAGGGTCGCAGGGAGGCAACCAGATTATCAAGGGTAACAGGAAGCCTTTGGGGGGTCTAAGTGGGGCTGTGATGTCATCTGCTGTAGGCTGAGAGTTCTTTGGACATTGCGTGAAAACAAATCTGGTGGGTGGGGGGCAGAGACTATGGGCAAGAAACGAAGGGATGCCTGTTAGAAAGATTTTGTATAAAGGAAGTACCTAAAATCAATAGAAGCTATTGATTGCTGCGTTAAACATACCAAAACTAAATACCTGATATACAGGGAGGAAATACAAATGACTAGACTGCAAGATTCCCGAGGGCAGGGATTTTTGTCTAGTCTCCTCACCAGGTCTTGAATACCTAGCATAATGAGAGTCTGGCACTCATTAAAATTTGGTTAAATAAAATGAACAGAGCGACTATACGGAATAGCCTTCCATGTGTGAAACAAGAATCAGATGAAATAAACATTCAGAAAAGGGCTTCAGAGAAGCCTCATGGGCTATAAATCCGGTCTCATAATTACAAAGCTCATCAAAATATGAGACAGATTTCAATCAAGGATGGGTAATTTAAAAATAACATTACACTAGAACAGGGTTCAAAATACAAGTTTAAACGTAGGCACTTTCTTGTAAACTTCTTCTCACCCTTTAGACTATGAATTTCTATGTGGCAGGAATTATGTCTTCTTTTTACCTCTCCGAGTGAGAGCAGAACACACTGTGTTTGTGTGCTCCACGAATGTATATTTAGGCTTATACTTATATATATTTAAAAATAGACTTGAAAACAAAGACCGTATGTAATAAGAGACAAAGAAAGGATAACATAATAATGAAGGGGTCAATACAACAAGAGAAAATAACATTTATAAATACATATTTATGCACCCAACATAGAATACTTAAATGTATAAAGTAAATATTATCAGACCTACATAGAGAAATAGTATTATAATAATAGTAGGGGACTTCTATTCTGTACTTACACCAATGGATTGATCATCTAGACAAAATAATCAATAAGGAAACACTGGCCATAAATGACAAGTTAGTCTAGATGGATTTAAAAGCTATATATAGAACAGTCCATCCAAAAGCAATAGACTATACATTCTTCTCAATTGCACATAGAACATTCTCCAGGATAAATTATACATTAGACTACAGAACAAGTTTTAATAAATTTAAGATTGAAATCACATAAAGCATTTTTTTCAAACCATGATTGCATGAAACTAAAAATTAATTATGACAAAACTGGAAAATTCACTAAAATGTAGAGGTTAAACAACATGCAACTGAACAACCGATGGGTCAATGAAGAAATCAAAGATAAAATAAAAAAATACCTTGAGACGAATGAAAATGGAATCACAAC
The DNA here is from genome assembly GCF_001890085.2 of Hipposideros armiger. Lineage (NCBI taxonomy): Eukaryota > Metazoa > Chordata > Mammalia > Chiroptera > Hipposideridae > Hipposideros > Hipposideros armiger. The sequence goes on from NW_017731704.1 coordinate 1,246,251, forward strand.
TCTCCAAAATCTATGGGATACAGCAAAAGCATTCCTAAGAAGGACATTCATAGTGATAATTGCCTACATCAAGAAACAAGAAAAATTTCAGATAAACAACCTACTTTCTACTTCAAGGAATTATTAAAAGAAAAACAAATGAAGCCCAAAGTTGGTAGAAGAAAATAAAGATCAGAGCTAAAATAAAGAAAAGAAAGATTAAAAAGGCAGTTGAAAAGATCAATGAAACACAGAGCTTGTTCTTTGAAAAGATAAACAAAATTGATAAACCTTTAGCTAGACTCATCAAGAAAAAAAGAGGACTCAAGTAAACAAAATCAGAAATGAAAGAGGAGACATCACAACTGGTACCATAGAAATACAAAGGATCATAAAAGACTACAATGAACAAATGTATGTCATCAAATTTGACAACCTAGAAAAAAATGGATAAGTTCCTAGAAACATACAACCTAGCAAGACTGAATCATGAATAGAAAATTTGAACAGTCAGATTACTAGTAAAAAGATTGAATCAGTAATCAAAAACTTCTCACCATACAAAAGTTCAGGACCTGACAGCTTCAATGGTAAATTCTACCAAATATTCAAAGAACAATCACTGCCAACACTTCTCAAACTCTTCCAAAAAATAAAAAAGGAGGGAACACTTCAAACTCATTTTACAAGGCCAGCATTACACTGATACCAACACCAGACAAGGATGTCACAGAGAAAACAAATATAGGCCAATAGCCCTGGTGAACATAAGTGCAACAATTCTCAACAAAATAACAAGATATTAGCTAGCAAACTGGATTCAGCAATACATTAAAAAGATCATACACCATGATCAAGTGGGATTTATTCCAGAAATGAAAGGATGATTCAACATCTGCAAATCAATCCATGTGATGCACCACATTAACAAAATGAATAACAATCATATGTTCATATCAACAGAAGCAGAAAAGCCTTTTGACAAAATTCAACATCTATGAAGAAAACTCATAACAGAGTATAGAGGGAACATACCTCAACATAATAAAGGCCATATGTGACAAGCCCACAGCTAACATCATATCAATAGTGGAAAGCTGAAATATTTTCCTGTAAGATCAGGAAAAAGACAAGGATGGCCACTCTTGCCACTTTTA
>NW_017731704.1:1248481-1261492 GCF_001890085.2 Hipposideros armiger
AAAATTCCTATTTAAAAAATGAGAAGATCTGAAGAGATATTTTTCCAAAGAGGACATACAAATGGCCGAAAGGTACATGAAAAGATGTTCAACATCACTAATCATCAGGGAAATGCAAATCAAAACCAAAATAAGATATCACCTCATACCTGTTAGAATAGCTATTATCAACAAGAAAAAAACGAGTATTGGCAAGAATATGGAGAAAAGAGAACACTTGTGCACTGTTGGTATGAATGTAAATTGTTGTAATCACTATGGAAAACATTATGGTGGTTCCTCAAAACATTAAAAATAGAATTACCATACGATCAGCAATTCCATTTCTTGATACTAGTGTTTATCTGAAGAAAAGGAAAACACCATGTGGAAGAGATACCTGTACTTGCCATGTTCATTGCAGCATTATTTACAATAGCTTAGCTATAGAAACAATTTAAGTGAACAATGGATGAATGGATAAAGAAAATGTCATGTGCGTGTGTGAGTGTGTGTGTGTGTGTGTACACACATACACACAATGGAATATTATTCATCCATAAAAAAAGGTGAAATCTTGCAATTTGCAACAAGATGATGGACCTTGAGGGCACTATGCTAAGTGAAATAAGTAAAAAAAATACAAATACTGTATGATCTCATTTATATGTGGAACAACAACAAAAAAAAACAATCTCATAGATACAGAGAACAGATTGGTGGTTGCCAGAGGCAGGGGGTAGGGGTTTAGCCAAATGGGTGAAGGGGGCCAAAAGATACAAACTTCCAGTTATAAAATATATCAGGGGGATGCAATGTACAACACGGTGACTATAGTTTATAATACTGTATTATATACTTGAAAGTTGCTAAGAGAATAGATTTTCAAAGTTCTCATCACAAGAAAAAAAAATTTGTAACTATATACAGTAATGTTAACTAGACTTATTTTAGTGGTAATTTCATAATATATACAAAAATCGAATGTTTATGTGTTATACCTAAAACTAATATAATGTTATATGTCAATTATACCTCAATTAGAAGAAAGTATTAAGCTCTGCTAATAAGAGAAACAAGGATAGATAAAACTTAGTGTAGAAGGAAATAGCTAGTGTGACATGTTAGATATAAAGTAAAACACTTGTTGAAAATAGGAAAGGATTTACCAAATACACATGACTCATTAAATGTATATAATATATTCCATTTATGTGAAGCACAGAGGTATCCCATTTGCCCCCTGATGGTAACATGCAGAATAAAACCAAAACCAAAATCATGGCTGTCCATTAGTCACTGTTTTTCCACAGCTGTGGTCATAATTGCCCTGTGTCTCTCCGATACAACAATGGTAGATTTTGACACCAAGAACCTTTGTATCTTGTACCCCCTAGCTCAAACCCCAACTTGAGTCTTAATATCCTCACCATCAGCAGGAAAGTCTGCTGAAACAGAAAGAAAGACAGGACATGCGAATATTACATAACTCAGGATTCAGGTATAGTGGAGCTTCCACCCTGTTCTAAGTTTGTAAACCTACCCCATCTCTTTCTCCTAACTTCTCACTGTGTATTTTAAATTGATTAGTAAATTATGTTGTTCGATAATCTAAAGTTCTCTGAGTTGCTCTGTTCCAAGACCTCTGGGATAGCCCTGGTAGTACCTGGAGGTACTATTATTGCATCACGGTAATTTTCTACACAACACTGTCGTTCCCATATTGGGATCAAAAACAAAAAGTTTCTTCGTTTAGCATAATTCTGCCTGAAAAACGTGAAGAAAATATTCCACAGGCTTGCTAAATAAGCAAATTATAAGTAGCATATGCAGTATAAAGCCCAGATGACAAATGTTTCTTTAAACAACTATTGGTTAGTAGCTGCCTGAAATTATTTGATTGAGAAAGACTGGTTGAGAGAGATATATAGACGGGTTCATTATCTGTGCAGACCAAAGGCCATGAACAGTTAGCAAGTTCTAGTGTGAGAAATACTAAGAGAGAAAATCCCTGGATCTCTAGGGGACGGGAAGATACCTAAAGGTAACTATGAAATGGGTAAGTTGATGTGTGAGTTTAACCACTGACACCATTAAATGGGATAAACATTAGTGGCCAACTAGGTCAATTCACTGTCATGTTTTAGAAATGTTTACATCCAAAAACTCAAAGTTCAACATACATTAATAGCAGGGGTCACTGCTGAACATTAAAGCTACCTATTTGACTTAGTTTTATACACATGCTAAATAAGATATTTACCATTGATGAAAATGTGCTTAAGCTATTGATACAGGATCAGCAAATGTTAACTGTAAAAGACCAGACAGAGAATATTGCAGCTCATATGGTCTCTGTGGCAGTTGCCACTATTCAGCCCTGTCACTGTAGCTCAAAAGCATTTATAGACAATACCCCACTAATGCGTGTGATTGTGTTTCAATAAACTTGAGATAGGTACACTCATTTATTAAGAGAATGTGCCAAAAATTGCGAAGAATGAACTATGTTATGCAGTATTTCTCAAATATATTTTTTCAGAGCAACTTGCAGAACTAGTGTTTTGTAAAACAGGTGTGGGAAATGGTCATCCAGATAAATAATAATCCATATACAAGGTGTGATCAAACAGTACGATGAATGTTTAAATAAAAAAAATATAATAACTAAAAATATTATAGTAAAAGACACATTGCCATTAATCCCCCTCAAAATACTCTCTCTCGCTTTGAACACACTTATTCCATCGTTCTTGCCACTTTCTGAAGCAGTTCTAGAAGTCTTATTTCGTGAGTGTCTTTAATTGTGTTGTCGTGGCTGCCTGAATATCCTGAATCATTGTGACTTTGGGGAAGAGCCAGAAGTCACACGGTGCCAGATCCAGTGAATAAGGTGGATGAGGACACACTGTAATGTTTTTATTTGACAGAAATTGTTGTACACCAGGAGCAATGTGTGACACAGAACGTTATCATGATGAAGAATGATTTATGGCACAGTTTAAAACACCTCTTCTCTCAACCATAGCTCACACCTGATTGACTGCACAACAAGTTGAAACTTGTCACACGCTGTTATGAAGGTTTGACGCGCCACTTCCCATATTGAGGATCCCTGGCTTTCCGTTAGATGGCACTCGGCAGCAGCATTCACCATATTTTATGATCACAATGGAAAGGCTCCATGTCACACATCACTTTTGGTACAGTAATTTCTGTCAAACAAAAACATTACAGTGTGTTCTCATCCACCTTATTCGCTGGATCTAGCACCATGCAACTTCTGGCTCTTCCCCAAAGTCAAAATGACCATGAAAGGTAAACATTTTGAATCGATTGAGGCCATCGAGGCAGTCACGACAACACAACTAAAGACATTCATGAAAGAGGACTTCCAGAATTGTTTCAGAAAGTGGCAAGAATGATGGGATAAGTGTGTTCAAAGAGAGGAGGAGTATTTTGAGGGGGATTAATGGCAATGAGTCTTTTACTGTAATACATTTTTTATTTAAATATTCACTGTATTTTTTTATTACACCTTGTATGTGAAGGGAAAAGTGTATTGGTTCAAGAACAATAGACTAGCAGACCAAGCACCTACAAACTTAGTCCTAACTGCCAATAACTTTCTAGGTAGACTTTATTTGCCACATTTATAAACTGAAGGAATTGAGCTAAACTAAGTGCTTTATATCTTGAAAATTCTAGATTTTTTAAAAAGTATATGCTAGTTATAAATACTGTTAGAGAAATGCATTAAACAAGAATAGAGGTATTGTTATTCTAGAAAGAAACACTGATTATATTTGCAAAATAATCTGATTGAAATTATTTAAAACATTTAAATATTTTAAATATAAGGTCTGACAATTAAGTTTGCAAACTCATCCTAGAAAAAGTGCTACATACCCCATTGCTGAATATCACTATATCACCTTCGAAGTACTCCCCTTGGGAAGCTGTGCACTGATGCCAGCACCTAGTCCACCCTTCAAAGCAATTTTGGAACTCTTTTTCTGGAATGGCCATAAGAACTGTCATCGTATTACCCTTGATGTCCTGAATGTCATCAAAATGTCTTCCTTTCAGTATTTCCTTTATTTCCAGGAAAGAAAGAAGTCATTGGGGCCAGATCAGGTGAGTAGGGAGGGTGTTCCAAAACAGTTATTTGTTTACTGGCTAAAAACTCCCTCACAAGACAGTGCCATGTGAGCTGGTGCATTATCATGATGCAAGAGCCTTGAACTGTTGGTGAAAAATTCAGGTTGTCTAACTTTTTCATGCAGCATTATAAATAGTAAACTTAGTTAACTGTTTTTCCAGTTGGTACAAATCCATAATGAATAATTCCTCTGATATCAATAGATTAGCAACATAGTTGCAACAAGTTCGCGAACTTCATTGTCAGACCTCTTATAATATTTGATTATTTTGAAATTCGCCCTCTCACTTGAGAAAATATTCCTCATATTTAAGCTTTTGTTCAGATTTAAACTGATTCAAACACTCCTTAAACATTACACGGTTAGCTTAAATACCCTGGAAAGACACGTTGATCTGATAACTGGATCATGGGCTAGCTTGGTGAATCTCAGAATTTAGTCGGCATGGAACCACCTGGGCCTCTTGTTAGAATGCAGACTTTGATTCCATAGGTCTAAGATGGGGCCAGAGAGCCTGCATTTCTCATAGCCTCCCAGGCGGTCTGCAGGCAGTAGGACAAGCTTGCGTTCTGTTCATTTTCTACAACTGCCTGCCTTTGTACAATTGATCAACTAAACATTTCTGTTCCTCTCTTTGCTCACAGGTAAACAGTGATCACAACACCTGCTTTAAAGGCCTCACAGAGCTCATGTGAATATAAAATTAAATTTTATGTAATGATTCAAATGAAAAAATACACTCTCCATATAAGTTATTTTTTAATGTAAATTCAATGGCTCTCTCAATGGGTATTTTTTATCCTCTTTCTCATGACATATGTGACTTACATTAACCATCTTTTAAAACATCATTTGAATTTTGAATTTTCACATAATTCTGGTCTTCTAATAACTCATTGATCCATAGGAATGATTTGAGTAAGGGTACGGAGGAGTTAGGTATGAAACTAGAGAAAGAGTATCGCTAAAAAGTTGTAGTGATTTTAACTGTTATTAAGGTGTGACAGTGCCATAGTATGTTATAGCTGAAAGAGATTTTAACCTCATTTTGTGTAAGAGTAAACGGGAAATCAGGGGGAAAAAAAAAAGAAAGAAAGAAAGAGATAATTGTCCTAGGTCACCATAACATGTTAGTGAAGAAGTAAGTTGTATGAAATACAAGAGGACAGAACACTTACTGAATTTTAAGATAAAAAATAATCTGCACATAAAAGTGCTTTAAAAGTGTAGGGTAAAGATAAAGACAGGTCAAATTTCAGAAACAAATAGGCTGGATAACCTACTACAGGAAATTCCTTAGTTTTCATATGTAATTTGTCAAAAGTCCATTAGATGGCAGACGAAATCCAATGTTAAATATAGTGGTTGTAAAGAAGCAGCAAAACGGACAAGCAATTAAAAAAAATTTTTTTGTTGAAAGACTGGGCCTCTGCAAAGAGGTTAGATATTTATATAATTTATGAAGTGATCCTCCCTGATTAGTCTAGTACCTACCATACATAGTTACTACAATATTATTGACTATATTCCCTGTGCTGTACTTTACATGGCCATGACTATTTTATAACTATCAATTTGTATTTCTTAATCCCTTCTCCTTTTTCACCCAGTCCCACAACCCGCTTCCCATCTGGAAATCATGTTTGTTCTGTTTCTGTGGAGTCTGTTTGTTTCATTTGTTCATTTGTTTTGTTCTTAAGATTTTACATATAAGTGAAATCATATGGTATGTGTGTTTGTCTGACTGGTTTCACTTAGCATAATATCCTCCAGGTCCATCCATATTGTTGCAAATGATAATATTTCATTCTTTTTTATGGCTGGGTAATATTCCATGGCATATATGTCTCACATTTTCTTTATCAAATCATCTATTGATGTACAATTAGGTTGCCTCCATATCTTGGCTATTGTAAATAATGTTACAATGAACATAGGGATGCACACGTCCCTTCGAAGTAGTGCTTTGGTTTTTTTCTTATAAATACCCAGAAGTAGAATTGCTGGGTCATAAGGTAGTTCTATTTTTAATTTTTTGAGAAACCTCTATACTGTTTTCAATAGTGGCTGCACCAATTTACAATCCGACCAACAGTGCATGAGGGTTCCCTTTTCTCCACATCCTCACCAATACTTGTTGTTTGTTGATTTACTGATGATGACGATCGTAACAGGTGTGAGGTGATATCTCATGGTGGGTTTAATTTTCATTTCTCTGATGATTAGTGAAGCTGAGCATCGTTTTCTATGTCTATTGGCCATCTGCATGTCCTCTTTGGAGAAATAAATGTCTAACTACTATGCTGTACACCTGACATTAATATAAAATTATACTGAATGCCAACTGTAATTAAATAATTTTTTAAAAATTTAAAAAGGGGGAAGGTGAAGGGGGATAAGAGGTTCAAATTTCCAGTGATAAAATAAGTCATGGGGATTTAATGTTCAGCATAAAGAATATAGTTAATACTAGTGTAAAACATTCTACATTGTCAGATGGTTACTAGATTTATCATAATGATCACTTCTTTAGGCATATACATGTTGAATAGCCATGGTGTACACCTGAAACTAATATAATATTGTATGTTAGATATATTTTAATAAAATTGTTTAAAAGAAAAAAAAAGACTGAGCCTCTGACTTTGACCTGTTTACTCAATTTATTAATGTAATTCCTGTTACTAATGTACAGAGATATACTTCATAGGAAACTAGTGTTAAGCAAATTCATTAGTTTGTTTAACATTGAACCAATGTCATTACTGTAAGATAAAGGTAGTTGGTATAGTGGGAAGAGCATAAAAAGGGGCTTGGGTTCTAGTCATAGTTTTGACACTAAATAAAGGAATTATATTGAATAAGTTATCAAAACTCTTTGAAGCTCATATTTTTACCCATAAATTGTGATAAATGAAAAAGTACTACCTAAATTGGAGGATTGTGGGTTGTATGGAAAATTGCTTTGCAAACTATAAAGCACTACACAAGTATTGATCAATGTTACTATTTCAAAGTCTCCCCCTAACCCCCATATTTTGGCTGAGATCATGGGACTGGGGACCTCAAGTCAGGTAGGCCCCTTAACTACCCCCCCCAAATCCCCGCCCACTCTGGTAATCAATCTCAGAGCCCTCAAGCTGCAAGAATCATCAATTTTCACTGATTCTGGCTGGTTCCATATTTGACTCCCAGACTCCTTTGGATATTTGCAAGTTTCTCTACTCCAGGTAAAACATTCTACTGGTTTTACTGTGCACCACAAGGACTTTTGCTCCTTCTGTGAGTTAAGGTGGGATCCTTTCTGTAGAGGTCTCGCTTCCCTCTTGGTACCATCTAAACTCCAGTAATTCAGACTCAGCTGTAGCCCCAACTCCCTCTGATCGCAAGAAGGCATAGATTCACACTAGCAAACCGCATCCCAACAATAAAGCTTTGTTTAAGATTAAAAGTAATTACTACAGGCTGAGGTTACATGAAATATGACTCAAAGCTCTGACTATAGCAGCAGCACGTGAAGACAACTGTGCTAGTCCATCTGTGAGAGGGGAATCAAATGTGACTTGTCAGAGCTCTAGCTGGTTAGCACAATAAGCTGTGAAATATCCCCAACAAGGTTGTGGCCAAGTCTTATTGGAGAATGTGGTCCAAGTGCGTCCATCACAGGGTGATCTAACCATTCCATGCAGATCTAGTGGGAGCCTTTGAACAATCTGTCAAACATTCTAAGTGATAAATTCTAAATTCCAAATAACAAAACATTAATCATCCATGTACAGGCAGGTGTGTCCTATCATAAATACTTTTCCTCTGTCCTTTTTGTTAATAATTTTCCACAATAAAACTTAAACTCCTCAGCTGTTAATGCTATTATCAAGATATGTTTGTCCTCATTTGTGAAGGAGAGGAACGTGTCCACTGTGATAACACACCACTCCCAATTTCCAGTAGAGCCCCTACATTCAAGCTTTTGTTTTTTTCCTACCCATCAAATTCCACCTCCCAGACTTGCATTTGCACTGAGTGATAAATACCTGATAAGTTCAGAATGAATTAAATACTCCTTCTGAAGCATTTCGCATTTCAAAGGAAGCAGAACTGGATAAAGCGGGAAGAATGGTTGAGATTTTAATTGGTTTCCAGGTCCCTAAACAGACCCCCTTGTGGTCTCCCAGCATATTTTAATGGTCTATCTAAATACACTAAATTTCTGCCATTTGTTACTAAGTAGACACAAATGACTAGACAGAGTTACAACAACTGAAAGATTATGTTTGAAATTATTTGAATTGAAATGGACTACATGAGTACGTAAAATTGATTTTAAATCACCCCAGAGCACAGCACAAAGATGTAAATGGGTAGCCTTCAGAACAGAGGAAAGTGAGGTGCAAATGAAGGCCCATGTGACTTTCAACTGGATGTACAAATGAGGATATTTCATACAGAGAAAACACACAGTACTTTTACTTGAAAACCACTACGTTGAAAATGACAAGGACAGATCATCCAAAATACAGGTGCCAATATGTTATTAAACAGCTGTTCATTTGAGCAACTCCAGAATGAGTGGATTTATATGGACTGAGTAACATGAAGGAGGAAAGGTAGTAACTATATATAAAGATGTATTAATAGCCTTGCCTATTACAATGCTAATATCAAGTTCAAGTTAGGAAAATACTTATGGCATGTTAGTGAATATCTATAGCAGAGTCTAAAGCAGTGTAGAATAATTTCTGGTTAGTTGCCAACCTTGGCATATTCTGTTCATATCCCTTAAAGATGTTGGGTAGAGACTGAGGGGCCCCGGCCATCCTAGCACATCTTGCTTAGGCAGCTACTTATTTCACTTGCCAACTCACAGAGCAAACAGGCCACTGAGTCAGGATGGCTTTTTACCCACAAACATTATTTTCATGTATTGCCATCCAAATCCTTCAGTGCCATCTCAGTGCAGAAGTAGCCTCTTTTCTTATCTAAAGCTAACCCTTCCATCTGAGCATACAAGTTTGCTAAAATATGTCCTATCTTTAAACTGAAACAAATGAAAGTCCCTTTGCTATTGCAACATTCTAAGCAAGTGGTCAAAGCCATCATTGTCTTTCCTAACGGGAAAGGATGCTTTCATCTGTGTCACTCTCCCCACCCCTACCCCCCGGTCTATTCTCAACCCAGTGTCCCTGTTAAAAGGTGATCCATGTCACTTCTCTGCCTAAAACCATCACTCAAAGTGTAAGCCAAGTTCATGAAATATCCTTCAAGATCCCAGGTGAGCAGTGCACCATCCCCTTCAACTCTCTGGCCTCACCTCTCTTCCTCTGTCCCTGCATCACTCAGCTCTAGACTCCCTGACCAGCCCCTGACCAGTGTGTCCCTCCTGGCACGTGCCAGGCACTCCCACAACGTGACCTGTGTGTTTGCTGCTCCCTTGACCTGGGGGAATGCCTACATTCCCACATATTCCCATGGTTTATTCCCTCATCCATTGAAATTGTTTTGCTTAAAAATAAACTCCCCATGAGGTCTTCCCTAATCACCCTATTTAAATTTTAATTTTACCCCTTGTCCCTTCATTCCTGCTCAGGAACTATATGTTGAATAAAAGAAATGGTCATAGATGTGCAGAATAAGACTGTCAGTAGTTAGGGTGAAGAGGGGTGGGTAGATTTGAGCAACGTGTAGGAGACAGGAATGTCAAGATAGGCTAGTGACTGCGTATGGCATATTAGAAGAGAATTAGCTGATGAAGATTAAGAGGCAAACAAAAGGCCAGGAGAGTGGGGATAATGGGAGACAAAGAATGAACTCTCCCTAGGGGTTGGGGGAATAGTTAAGAATATCAAAAAGGACTAAAAATGTTGTATATGGTTGTATTGGATATGGTGACATGAGGAATTCTGTGAGAATATATTTGATATAATCCTACAAACGTTCTATGATCAGTCTTCCACTGTGCTGCTTCTCACCAAACAAGCCTCCTTTTCCATCTTCTCTTCTGATCAGCACACAAACACATAAATCCATGCCTCATACATACAAATGAACACAGGGACTTCTTTACTGGGTGTAGAGGCTTTAAAGCATATGCACGGATTCTTTGATATATTTTCAATCAAGAGGTGGAGTAAAATTCCCCTCTCCCTGAATATGGATTGGCTTTTGTGACTACCTAACGGAAGGTATCAGAAGGGATGCTGCCAGTCTGCTGAGGATGACGTAGCTTCCGCCTGGCTCTGACGCTATTGAGACATATCTCTTTGTAACACAGGGCCACCATATAATAAGGCTGGCTACTCTGAAATTACCATGCTGGAGAGACCAGATGGAGAAAGTGCACAGAGATGAGGCAATGCCCGTGGAGCCCCCACATTTTCAGTTTCCTGCTATTTGAGTCTTCTTACGCCACTCCAAAATGGGAGGGAACTTGAAAATGACTCCAGCCTCAAATGCCACCTAATTCTAACTACAAAAAATTAGTTAATTAAAATTCGTTTGTTAAATTAAAAACAATTTTATATTAATATTAATCATCTCAGTTACCATTGCAAAACACCATTGAGTGAGTGGTTTAAACAACAGCAATTTCTTTTCTCACAGTCCGGAGGTTGGAAGTCTGAGAGGAGGCTGCCAGCATGGTCGGGTTCTGGGGAGAGCTCTCCCCCTTGTGTGTAGGTGGCTGTCTTCCCACTGTGTCCTCACCTGGTGTGGGGAGGGACTGCCCACGAGCTCTCTAGTATCTCTTCCTCAGGGCACTAACCTCATTATGAGAGCTGTAACCTCGTGACCTTCCAAAGGCTCCATCTCCAAACACCATCACAATGAGGGTTAGGGCCTCAGTATACACACTTTGATGGGACAGTCAGTCCAAAGCAGACACGATGATCTGGAATGCCTACTTGAGGCTGGTCCACATCAGAACCATGAGTGATTTTAGTAATATTAACAATAAATAATTATTGTTGTTTTATGCCCCTACATTAGAGATAATTTGACATATCGTGATAGATAACTAGAACACTGGATGACTCCTATTTATCTTTTAAACTTCTGCAAACTGTTTCCACAGAGAAGAGTCTTCTGTACTGACCTTCTGCATTTCTCCCACCCAAGTAGAAGGTCGCAAGCTATTCCTCCTATGTGCTCCCCAAAATCCTTTTGTTTCACTTAATATGGCTTTTATCATAAGTGAGTACAATCGTGTGTCCCCTGTGAGAGTCTCTGAAGGCAGACGATATAGAAGTTATTTAAAAAATATTTGTTGAGAAGATAAATATTTACAACCCCTGCACATGTGATATCTCTGAGGAGTACACTTATGGGTAGAGAGGAATTAGGGGCAGCACCAGATGTAGAAGGAGCAATGTATTACTCCTAAAGAAAACATCAGGTAAAGTAGAACTATTGCACTGTGTTGTACAGCTAAATCTAATTCAAAAAAATGTGTATTTCACAATAAAAATTTTTTTAAAAAAAGTAAACATCAGGTTTACTCTCCATCTTCAACCCCCAATAATTGTGTGTGTGTGTGTGTGTGTGTGTGTGTGTGTGTGTGTGTGTGTGTACAAGGTTGTCTTACCTAAACTTACCTACAGGTCTGAATGAATTTGAAGAAGGCACATTTCTAAAGTAGAGCATCAGCAGAGGTAGTATGCTTGTTTTTGATATAATTATATATGAATAATAAAATGGAGCTACAGATGGTGATTAACATTACAAACATTAAACAGATGAAAGATTCAAATATACTCAATCAAAGCATATTTATTGAATATCTGCTATGTGTCTGAACCTATCTTATTTCCTATGGGAGAAATGATAGAATTATAAGAAAGCCTTCAAGGAAGTAATTATCTAATTAGTGAGATGCGACATAAACACAAAATAAATTTAATAACAGAGGAGGTAAATAGCTTATTTGAACATATTAAGCTCTAATACAACCCAGCAGATAATAATCCATGTAAATAAGTGACCAACACTGTGTTCAAAAACATTTTTCAGCATTAGGGTATTTAAGATTTAGGAAAATCAGCTACACCAAACTGAAATACAAGAGGAATTGCTTATATTTATATATTTTTATTAATACCACAATTATAGAAAATGAAGATATTCCACACTAAGAACTCTTTATTGAATTTCTGAATTAAGAAAAACAGAAGAGATCTCCTTTGGGGTCAAACCACAAGCACATTTTCTTGTTGATTTCATCTTTCAACTTCATATTTCAAGGATATTTATAGATTTCTCCCTGCTGTTCTTAAGGCCTTAACATCATGTTTTCTTGTGACCCATGGAAAAACGCTATATTAAATTTGATTCAGGCCATCAAGTAATATCTGAACATTTCTTACTATTCTGACATTCATGAGTCCCATTCCAAACAACTATTTCTTATTCTTTTGCAGGCTTTGAGGCTCAACTTGATCATTTTTCTCAACAAAAAATGCACTGTTTTGGGCCGGCCAAGTGGCTCATTGGTTAAGAGTTGGCTTGGGAGCGTGAGCGCTGAGCAACAGGGCTGCCAGTTCAGACCCCACATGGGTCAGTGATGCTGTGCCCTCTACAGCTAAGATGGTAAACAATGGCTTGACCTGGAGCTGGGCTGCCGTGAGTGGCTGGAGACAGCATAGGCTGCAATGGGGCTGCAGTGGGCTGCAGTAAGCTACCGTGAGTGGCGGGCAGCCAGAGTGAGCTGCCATGAGCTGCCATGAATGGCCGTCGAGTTGCTGGCAACTGATCTGTGACACCTGGGAGGAGCGCAATGATTATAATACCAACATGGGCCAGTGAAGCGACGTCCTCCACAACTAGACTGAAGAACAAAAGGACAGCAACTTGTCTGTTCCCCTTCCCTGATTCCCCA
>NW_017731704.1:1261671-1262667 GCF_001890085.2 Hipposideros armiger
AAAAATTATTAAAAAGAGAAAACTTTCTATCTGAAAAAAACCCTAAAGAAAATGAACCACTGCAAAAACTCATAAAAGTTCCGTAAGGGGATCAATGAAACATCAAAACAAAACCCATAGCCCTCTGACCTCAACAAACCAAAATTTTAAAATGTAATGGAAAAATTCTGAATAGCAACACAAAGATAAAGCATCCTGGAAATAAACTTTAAAAAGTAAAGTAAAGCACTTGATACACATGAAATAAATTTTGAAATTTCAAAAAGGAGGGCAAATAGGATGAAGTTTTTATGCTACCAGTTATCAAAATGACATATAAAACTATAGTAATTTTATCAATTTAATATTGGATGAGGACTAGACAAAGAGATTATGAAATAGGAAAGTCTAAAAACAGGGTCATGGATATATGAGGATTTAGCTTGTGATTAAAGTAGCATATAAATGGAGAAAAGAATGAACTAGTCGAGAATAGTGTTGAAATGAGTGCCTAACCATTTGCAAAACATTAAGTCAGATTTATAAATCACACACTAAGGTTAAGGCTTAACCTTCCACTTAAACTTTTGATTCCTGTCCTTCCTTTCACTTCTGTATCTTCATTCCATTTTCCTCATCTTTTCTACATGTTCTGCCTCTCCCTCCCTGTTCCATCAACAATTAAGCAAACTTAAGTCTTTCCTACCTTAAACAAACAGCCAATAACAACCAAAAAAAGAAAAAAAAAACCACAAAACTCTCAACCCCATCTGTTTCTTGGAGTTACCACTGTATTGTTTTTTTCTTGATGAAAGAACTGCCTGCTATTACAGTCTTTGTTTCTTCCCCTCCAATTATTCTTCTTCCAGCAGCCTCCCTTCTGACCCCATGTCTTAAACTGGGTCTCTGGAAACAGATCCGGAAACCAGAGAATTCTGAACAAGCATGGTTTTGGAACATGCTCTCAGGAGACGCATTAGTATGGAAGAGAAAGAGACTGGATTAAGCAGATGGAGA
>NW_017731704.1:1266052-1284922 GCF_001890085.2 Hipposideros armiger
CGAGCTCTTAGAAGTTGGTTTTTGTTCAGGGTTCTGTCCAAAGCCTTCCTAATTCTCAGCCAGTGTCACTGCAGAAAATCAAGATATTGGGGCTGGGGATTCTCTAAGCCTAAAAAGAATAATTTAATTTTGTTTTCTTATTAGGCCTTCTGTTACACATCATTTATTTTCTTTTAAAGACAAGAAAGCAAAGGAGTTAAGGCAAACATATTCCATGCTTAATAAATAATGTCCTGAAGTGCTAATTCATTCTAATCAGAACAGTCAAGGTCAGCTAAGTTAATAACTTTTAGGTGAAAAAGAAGTATCACCAGGAATACAATCTACTAGCTTGCTAATCATAGTTGAACGCCAGCCAGTAGGTAGTAACTGATGACACCACAAAGAGATATTGACTGAACTATATTTAGTAGACCCTGTACAATTCTTTTTCTTTTCAACTTTGCTTGATGGTGATATGTCATCTTTGTGTATCCTTGTTATTACTAAGTTTACCACAAATATTATTATTATGATAAAAATTACATAATTACATATACACACACACACATATGTTTTTCCTCTGGATCAAATTTGCCTACCAAATCTTTACAGTTTTGCAACTATAAAGCACTATAAATGATAATTTTCTCAAATTAATTTCAACTTCAACATTTATAGACACACTTACCATGTGCCATGCACTGTGGTAGGGACTGGGAATAAGAGGATGAAGAATCATGGTCTCTGCCCTCAAAGAGTCGTCAATGATAAAGGAAAGGCCATGTAAATGAATAATTACATGCAGGACGATAGGTGAGACAATGTCTATAGATGAAAATTAGGTAGAAATAAGTCAGAGAGAGTGTGATTGACTTTGTCTGAGAGGTTCATAGGTCTCTTAGAGAAATTGTGATCTGAACTGCATTTTATAACAGGTTCAACAGCGACCTTTAACATGTGTGTTTATATGACTTGGTGGTGGATTGGGGCATTTCTCCTAATGAAGCTATGGACTATCATTTATACTCTGATCTCTTCATTTTAAAATTCTTTATAGAACAATTCATAACTCCAATCCAAATTATAGAATCAATCATGTAACAGCATTTAGTGCCCTACCAACATCACTGAGGATCTCTCACACGCAAGGTGCCGGCTGTATGTGCTGCTGGAAGGTATATAGATGAGCAGTGAATCCTTCCTTAAAGCACTCATAATCTAGTACAAAGGCAATATGTACTCAGGCAGAAGTTACACACAATGATATCTAATATAACAGTGACACTAACGNAAAAAAAAAACACTGTTTTTAGTTTTATATTCAATGAGAACCAATTTTGTAAAATCAAAATCATTAACATAAAAATGCACCAGACACATAATGGAGAGATCAGAGAAAGCAGAAATGTGTTAAACTAGTTACCTTTTCCTTTAATGTCTATATTAGTGAATGACTCCATCTCTCACCCAACTATAAAGAAGATCAACTTAAGTAGCTTTCAAATTAGTGGGGATACAACTATGTAAATAGTAAATTGTAATACATCATTCACTGCTATAATCAGGGCAGGGCAGAAAGCTAATAGACAAATCAACTGAGAGAAATGAAAAAAAAAAAACCCAGGAAAGATAAAAAAACTAATTGTTAAGGAAATCAAAACAGGGATAAGTCCAAGCAGAATTAACATCGTAGGAAAAGATTTAAAGAGAAAGGAAATTCATCTGTGGGAGCAAAACACAAGTTTCATATGGCTATAGTTTCAAGTGAAAGGGATTGGCAAGGTGGGGCTGAAGAGAGGAACAGGGAAGAATCTGTAAGGCAGGCTAAGGTATACTGGACTTATTGAGGGCAAGGCGGAGACACTGAGGGTTTTAGGTAATGGAATGACATTCACTTACTGATTTTCCTCTTTCTACAATGTAGAATATCAATAGAAGGTTGTTATAACTAGCTCAGTGAAAGTTATTAGTGATCCGAACTAAGGTAGTTGAAGTTTGGAATGAACATGGAAAGGACTCAAGAAACATTGAGGGGATTGAATTTACAGGATCAGTTGGTTGATTTGTGGGATGTAAGAGGATTTTATTTAAAGGGGATGGGCAACTTCGTAGATGGACTTGCCAATCACTGACACAGGCAATACAAAAGTCAATATGGTTTTGGTTGGATGAAGTGATGTGCTCAGCCTTAGAAGTGCTGATTGTTTAGGTGCATATAGAATTTGTCAGTGGAACTCAAGAGATGGTACTGGTAAGGGCTATAATTAAAGCCATGGAAGTAAATGGATTTATCCAGGTGAAATGTATAAAGTAAAAAGATAAGCCTAAACAGAATTCTGAGAAGCACTACCTTTAAAGAATCAGCTGGGAGAGTAAGGATTTTCAGAGAAACCAACAGGAATAGTAGGAGGAGAACTACCATGGGAGCCAAGAAAAGAGTGTGCTTTTGGAAGAAAGCATAGGTGAATAGCAGCCCTCATCCTTACGTTAGACGTTGGAGAAGAGTAGGGGCAAAGGGATGGTGGTGATGGAAACCAAAGTGCCTATAAGTTAGTGAAGTGTTAGGAAGTGAAAAAAACAAAAAACCTGTGTGTGTGTGTGTGTGTGTGTGTGTGTGTGTGTGTGTGTGTGTGTGTATAGCACTTTCAAGAGTTCTGGCTAAGAAAGACATTATCAACTAAATCTCATCATACAAATTAATTTAAAAAATAAAAAGGTAGGGCCGGCTAAGTGGCTCAGTTGGTTAAGAGCTCGCTCAAGAGTGTGAGCTCTGAGCAACAGTGGTTTGATTCCAGGCCCGAGCTGAGCTGACGCTGAGCTGCCAACAGGTGGCAGGATGGCTCAGATAAAAATAAAAATAAAAATAAAAATAAAATAATAATAAAAATAAAAAGGCAGCCAGAATGTTGCCATGTAGCAAACCTCCTATCTGTCTCTTTTACGGCAACCTCCATGAGTACATTGTCTTCTCTGCAGATAGGGTGTCTTGATGCCCTTTAGAAAGCCTATAAAAGTCGTCAGCAGTAATGCACAGGTGCTTGCTCCTGCATGTGTCTCTCTCTTCCTCACCCAACTGAGGCTGCAGCTCCTAAACCCTTTGTCTCTTTCCTTCAACCCATAATTAAAGATTGGATCCTCCAGTGTGACTGGGGTGGGGTGGTATGTGAAAGAGGTCACTCAAGCTCAGAATTGGTGAGAGCCTCTCCTTTTCTCTCTTGTGGCACCATTTAGGAAGGACCGGGACCTGGAAGAACTTCATCGTGAAACTTCAGGGTAAGAGAAATAGACCCTAAGTTGCCAGCCCTTTGTGGCATTTTAGAACTGTGAAAGCTGGAGTCTAAACCCGAGGAGGTGCTTTCTTGAGGAGTCTCAAGACTCTCCTTCCAATTAACTTCAGTACAGCCTCTTCTTACAGTCTTGGAAGGGATGACTGCAGCAATCTCCGTGTCAAGAGCTTCCCTAATTGAGTATCGTACTTACTTCTGGATGTGATGAAAGTAAAGCTACTTGGCAATCACAGTGGATTGCAATATCATAATCACTCAGGATAACCTATCACCAAGGTAAACCATGACCAGCAACTTGTCTATTTCTATGGATATGTTTACTTTAATTGTTTTGATTGAAATGGCTGCTTACAGCAGCATTTCAACCGCATATGAAGAAGCAACGTCAAAATGATCAATCTGCTTGCAGATAGCACAAAGATTTTTGGTACTTCAAGGAAATAGAAAATCAGTCTAATTTGAGGCTGAGTCACAGTATCTCAATTTCTTCAAAAACCTGACAAATTTCATCTACTTTGGGTGGACACTTTGTGTTAAGACTGTCTCCCCCCCCCCCGCCGCAACCTTTAAAAACTTTTCTGATATGGCGTAGGTCATTGGCATAGGGGAATTCACCAGAATTAACACATATTCCATATTTTTTTAGAAGCATTGAAACACTGTGATACATACCATGGAGCCTTGAGCCTGAATGTCTGGGTTCAAATCCCATCTCCATCTATTATTAGCTATGTGACATTAGGCAAATTAGTTATCCTTTCTGTCCCTCAGTTCCCTCATCTGCAAAACAAAGATATTCTTGGAATTTTGCTTATTAGATTGTTATGAAGATTAAATAAGTTAATATTTTAAAGGACTTAGAATGATGCATAATACATAATACAATGCATAGTGCATAATAAGTGATAAATAAATATTTGTTAAACAAAATGAAGCATTTTAGAATCTATTACACAGGCTTAAGTCACATCCAAATTGAAGTTTACTGAGGATAAACCCCTTGAGAGAAGAGTTCTTTCCGCATTGTTATTTCTCCTCTTTTGTCTGGCATGTTTGTCTACATATGGGGCTTTCTCAATAAGTGTTTATTGATTTTAATTTTCTTAATAAGAACAATAGCCTAAATAACTTTGGAGAATTAGAACCAGGAAGTTTTGTAACTGCATGTAAAAGAAGGCAATAAAATGGAGAGCATTACAAAAGAGTACAAGTTTAATAACTGTACCATATGCAAATAGTGATAATTTATGGTCAGTGTTATAATTTCATGCTAATAGCAAGCATTTGCAAATGTTGAAAGTGTGATAAATACTGCTGTCATGTCTGTTATAATTTTTTGTTTATTATTACTAAGCTGCTCTAGCCTACCATTGCATTCTCCCTGTGACCTAACTGTCTTCTTGTATACATAATTGACTTGCCTTGGCTTCTAAGAGTCCCTGGAGCACCCTTTGGCTCTCCGCTCACACATAGTCCCTCTGTGGTGTATTCAGTACATTGCACATCTCACTGTCAGGCACACCCACCTGGATCATTTCTCTGTCTGACGTACATGTGATACTTCCAACCTCTTCATCATCTTCTTGAGTCACTACTCCCCCGTGGTCTTGCATCTGGCTCAGGGACTTAGAGAATCGGGAGTCAAGCCCAGAATTCCTGGATAGCTCTTACTACCAATTGGGATTGACATTTGGGTTAGACTCACCATGCTTTCAGCTTCTATGAACTGAAGAGTACAGTGGACCTAAGTGTGTCCAGCATGACAGCTGACCAAGTCTTAATTCCCTAAGCAAAAGTTCAGCCTTCTTCAGCACACAGCCAGGATTCAGAATTCCTAATTTTTAGCCATCATTCTATTGTACTAGGCCACTCCCATTTTCTCTGTACTCTATTGCACAATGGAGTTAATAATACTTAATGAAACTTAAAGAACTTTATCTTGTCTGAGGATTCAAAAGCCAAGGTAAAATAATTTTAAAGCAATATAGAAGCTTTCGAACTTGGCAAGGCCTATTTTACTTTGGACATGACTAACTTTTAAACGGTGAATAGCAATGCTTTTTTAAAACATGATCTTGGAATACTATTTCCAAAGAATGTGAGTGGTATTTACTCAAAGGAATAAAAAAAAATGGAGATGAGCGGCTGTGAGAATAACTGAGCAAAGCAGGATGGATACAAAATTAAACAGGTTGCTTTATTGCAGAATTCTGCAGCTGTTAGTGAATAATAGTACAGTATGAACTCTTAGTAGACAGGAGTGCAGTGTGCAGCACATTTTGCTGGAGCTTTTTGGGTGGTTGGTGCTCCACAGAACGTGGGAAAAATGGTCCTCTAAGGGCACCACTACTGAGAGGCTTACACAAGTCAAGCTTATGCATGAGCTATCGAATCACTAATGGTTTTGAATTTGCTTCAGACAAAAACTGGGGAGACCATCACCTGCATTGCTCTCTGATGCTCTTGTAGACTCTCATAGAATAAATAATTAAGTACAGCAGGTTCTCAAACAATATCATTTCATTCGATATCTTTTGCTATAACGTTGACGAGCTGTCTTAGGAACTTAACTCATTTATACCAATCAGCCTATGGTAAAATTGGATTCATCACATGCTGTTTTTCTTAAAGTTGCAGAAACTATCAATGACATTAAGCAAGGACTTACTGTAGTTGACTGACCACATTAGGTCATGGGTACCAAAAGCATCAACCAGCTAATCATGCTAATATCCATTTTCAGCTGCAGTTTTTATCCAGATTGAAAGTTGAGCAAAGTTAATCATCTCTGAGGCCCTACATAGCAACTTAGCTAGTTAGCATTATCCCTCATGAGTCCACACTGATAGGAAATTTGAAAAAGAGGTTAAGTCCAAGCAGGTGTAATATGCTTTTAAAAATGAAAAATAAAAAGCTTGTATTCCTCGCCTAGCGACCAGATTTTCCGCATGCATCTCTCGGATCAACTGATATATCAAGGAATGTTGAATGCACAAAATGAGAGCCTAGTAAACTATCTCCTTTCAGTAAGTTAGCTGAGAATGATTCATCCTATGGAGTCACAAAAGGTGAAAAGTTTCTGCCGTCATCTTGGGGAAGAGAAGAAGCTGAGGGCAGAACCTGCCCTTCCCGTCTCCCACTGCTGTTTTGAGTCCTGAAACAGAATATCAGGTTCTCTTACCTATATGTGAAAAGGTTTTGAATTCTTATAAAAATGGATATCACATTAGCCTAAGGTTATTAAGGATGATTTTGAAAGTGTTCTGCTCATCTCATATGCTTAAGGCACAGTGTTAGCTTGGGTCCAATGGGTACCGCTATTTCAGGATCTGGTGTCCTGGTACTAATGAGCTGCCACACTCTGAGCAGTGGTGTTATTTAACAGTGTGCCTCAACACAGCATTGATTGCTACAGATCAATAAGGGTATTAACTGTTCCTTAAAGCCCAGCAAGTGTGGGATTCTAGTTTCTCCTTCCAAATTTAGATGGTATAATATCAAAGACATGAGAACTGAAAGCTCTCAGACTCAGCAATCACTGAGGGTGGTTTCCTTGTCCAGACAATAGATGAATGTAAGAATGTGAATACTACCAGCTATAGTAGTATACTAAATAATAAACTATTTTGACAGGATCTTTTATGTAATGCAATTCATATAAATTTATATATATATATATATATATACATATATATTTAGTATATAACATAGTATACACAATTATAATATAGTTATTGTATAAAATATTTATAAGAGAAAACATTAAATAAAAATGTAAATTAGGAGTGATGTCACCAAGATGGCAGCATAGGTCATTCCTGACTTCGCTCCCCCTCACAAGGAAAGCAACTAAAAACTATTCATGTACAAAACACCACTGCGAGAAACTTAGAACACAGGCTGTGGCTGAATCATACCCTTGTACCACAGATACCAATCCAGGCCGCATTACAAGGGTAAGAGCAGTGGATACACACACATCATCTTGCCCTGCCCCCTGGCCAGTGCAGCACCATGCCGCAAGAACTCCCCTGAGCCTTCGGTTCCTCCAGGGATAAAAGAGAGTCTACAGCAAACAACCCCCAGTACTGTGGGTCACTTCTTGGGAGACCCCATGACAGTCTCACCACATGGGGATTGCAGGGGTATCTGCAAGACTTGACCCCTGGGAATCTGAGTGTGAGGGAGAAGGGGGACAGGGACTTGCAACAACCAGCACTCAGATAATGGCAGACTAAGTTCCTATCTGCAGGGCCTAAGTTGTAGTTCCAACCAGCTGCTTTGCTCATCTATAGAGCCAAGATGGTGACACAGTCTGACCAGAAAACTTGGTGGGGTGCAGATCTGCCTGATTCAGGTCTTCAGATGAAGAGCTCTTTGACAAACCTTCAACCTGATCCGCCACTGTCCAGGCAGGGGAGCTGAGCCGTTGCCCAACCCACTGCTGAGTGTAGCTCCTAGTCCCTCCCAACCAGAAAGCCTAATTAGATACACCTGGAAGCTGCATAACCCAATGATGTTGGAACACAGTTCTGGCAGACAGAGCTGATCATCTGCAGAGCAAAGCCAATATACCATCAGACAGGGAATTGGGCAGTTTGGGGGAGGGAGGCTATGCATGTTGGTTTGAATCAAGACCACAAACAAAGACCCATAATGAGCTTGAAGCTGGCTCCTCCACTCTGCTCGGGCAAGGAAAATAATGTGTGGCCCCACCTATTGCTGAATACAGCCTGCAACCCATAAAACTTAACCAGAGCACATGAAAAGCTGTGTAGCCCATGCTATAGCCCTACTTACAGAGGCACTTGAACAGACAGCACAGCCTGTAGCTTTCCCATCTGCAGGGCAAAGTCAGTGACCTGTCTGGTCAGGGAACTCAGGTACCCAAACAAGGAGCCATGTAAGCCCTGGAGCCTGTTCTGCTGCCCTGCTAGGGTAGAGAAGCTGGTTCATAACCCTATTTATGGCTGAGTATAATACCAAGTCTGATCACCTAGTAAGCCTGACCAGAGAATCCATGCAGCTGCAGAGCTTATCCTATAGCCTCACTTGGACAGGGAACCAAGCCAGCAGTTCTGTCCAGCTGTTCTTAGCCAGTGGCACCTCCACCCCTAACCTCAGAGCTTGAGCAGTGGCTTTACTCAAATATATACCATAATAGTAAGCCCTAACTGCTAGGAATATTACCAGCAGACATGTCCAGAAAACCAAACTGTAAAATCTGCAGGAGGAGACTGCTTACTCAAATGCATAGATATGAATGTAAGGAATCAAGGATTACAAAAAATCAGGTAAACATGACACTACTAAAGGAAACTAGTAAAGCTCCAATAACGTACCCTAAAGAAATGGCAATCTATGAACTATCAAACAAAGAATTCAGAATAATCCTCTTAAAGAAGTTTAGTGAACTACAAAAACACACAGATACACAACTAAAATGAATTAGGAAAGCAATGTGTGAATAAAATGAGATGTTCAACAAAGAAACAGAAACCATAACAGAAGCAACCAGAAATCCTAAACCCGAAAAATACAATGACTGAACTGAATAATAGAGAGATGCAAAAGCAGATTCACCATGCAGAAGAAAAAAAAAAATCAGTGACCTTGAAGACAGGACATTTAATATTATCTAGTCAGTAAAGTAAAGGAAAAAGAAAATGAGAAAGAGTGAAGAAAGCCCATGGGACTTATGGAGCACAATCAAAAGAAACATATCCACGTTATAGGAAATGCAAAAGGAGAAGGGAAAGAGAAAGAAAAGAAAGAATATTTAAAGCAATAATGGCTGAAAATTTCCTGAACTGGGGGAAAGAAATGGATATCCAGGTCCATGAAGCCCACAGGACACCAAATAGATTGAACCTAATAGGGTTTCACCAAGACACATTATAATTAATTTGTCAAAAGTCAAAGACAAAGAAAGAATTTTGAAAGCCTGAAGAGAAAAGTTTCATAGAAGGAAACCCCAATAAACAATACAGGAGAATTTCTCAATGGAAACTTTTCAGGCCAGAAAAGAATGGGGTGAAATATTCAAAATATTGAAAAATATAAGGTTAGTGAAGAATTCTATTCCATACCCGGAAAGTTATCCTTCAGAAATTGAGAGATAAAAATTTTTTGATGGAACTTTGTATGACCCAGCAATTCCACTCTTGGGTATCTATGAAGAGAATCCCAAGATGCTAATTCGAAAAAAATATATGCACCCCTATGTTTATTGCAGCGCTATTTGCAATAGCCAAGACTTGGAAACAACCAAAATGCCCACCTGTAGACGACTGGATTAAGAAACTGTGGTACATTTATACAATGGAGTATTACTCAGCTATAAAGAAGAATGAAATTGTACCATTTGCAACAATATGGATGGACCTAGAGACTATTATGTTAAGTGAAATAAGTCAGTCAGAGAAAAACAAATACCATATGATCTCACTTATATGTGGAATCTAAAAACTGAATAAATGAGTAATGTAAACAGAAATAGTCTCAGAGATATAGAGGAAAAACTGATGGTTGCTAGTTGGGAGGGGGTGGGGATGAGGGAGAAGGGGAAGGGATTAGAAAGCATAAATAGGAAACTACAATATTGCCACAGGGATAGGAAAGACAGTTCGAGGAATATAATTAATAATGTTGCAAATATTTTGTAGGGTGTCAGATGGTTACATGTCTTGTTAGGGAGACCACTTCATGGATGGAGTAGAGGCTTGATCGCTGCACTGTACACCTGAAGCTGATGTTGTATAATATTATATGTCAACTATAATTGAATATATATATAGTCACGGGACGTGGAGTATAGTGTGGGAGTGGAGTCAAGGGAATTGTAATAGATATGTATGGTATGGGGGGATGGGGCAGTGGATTGGAGGGGTCACTTTGAGGGGTAAAAAGTATAACTATTGCACTGTGTTGTACAGCTGAAACTAATTTTAAAAAGTGTTTGTTTCACAATAAAAAAAAAAGAGTTTTTGAACACACAAAAGCTGAGGGAGATCATTACCACTAAGCCTGCCTTACAAGAAATGCTAAAGGGAGTTTTCTCTACATGGAAGTAAAAAAAGGCCAAATAACATCATAAAATCATAAGAAGAGATCATAAAACTCATTGGTAATGGTAAATATACAGTCAATATTAGGTCCTCTAGTAAGGTAATGGTGGTACAAAAATCATTTACAATTTTTGTTTAAAGGTTAAAAAACAAACATAGTAAAAATAACCCTTACTACAATAACCTGTTATTGATTGCACAATATAAAAATATGTAAACTATAACATCAATAACCTAAACTGTGAGGGGGAAAAAAAGTAAAAGTGTAAAGTTTAAGAATGTTATTGAAGTTCAATTATCAGTTTACAATAGAGTTTTATAATTTTAATATATTTATGTAAGCTTCATGGTAGCCACAAGGGAAAAACCTGTAGTGATCAAACAAAAGAGCACAACAAAGAAATCAAAGCATATTGATAACAAAAACATCAAAATGCAAAGACAGCAGGATATGAAATGTGGAATACTGGATCTACAAAACAGCCAGAAAACCATTAACAAAATGGTAAATGTAAGCTCTTACTTATCAATAATTACTCTAAATATCAATAGATTAAATTCTCTAATCAAAAGATACAGAATGATTGTATGGATAATAAAAACAAGATCCAACAGTATTCTGAATACAAGAGACCCACTTTAGCCTGAAAGACACACACAGACTGAGTAAAGGGATGGAAAAAGATATTTAGGGCCTGCCAAGCGGCGCGTTGGTTAAGAGCTGGCTTGGGACGCCAGCTCTGTGCAGCAGGACCTCAGTTCAGATCCCACATGAGGGCCAGTGACACTGCCCTCTGCAGCTAAGATGGTGAACAACAGCTCAACCTGAAGCTGGGCTGCCGTGAGTGGCTGGCGACGGCATAGGCTGCAGTGAAGCTTTAGTGGGCTGCCATAAGCTACCGTGTGTGGCCAGCAGCCAGCGTGAGTGGCCAGCAGCCGATGTGAGCTGCCAAGATCTGCCGTGAGCAGCCGTCCAGAGGCCGGCGACTGATCTGCCTCACCTGGGAAGAGCGCAATGATAATACCAACATGGGCTAGTGAAGCGACATCCTCCACAACTAGACTGAAGAACAAAAGGACAGCAACTTGTCTGTTCCCCTTNCAGACAGTCATTGGCCTTGGCTTCTTGTGCATGGCAGTGCCCTGAAACCGAGGGCAATTGCCTATGGCAGATAGCGGTTCCTGGCTGAAAAATGGAGTAATTAGCCCTACAGAGGGGATCTGAGTGGAGCACTATAGTATCAACCACATCTATGATTTGGAGGGCTCACAACCACTTGCTTCTTAAGCAATTTCTCCTCGTCGGGGTAAAGCTTTGCCAGTATTCTGGTTGGTCTGGTTTCCTGGGGAAAATTATGAGAGAAGGGATGGTGGAAGGAACTACAGCCTCTGTTACTGCACCTGATCTCGAAATGACAACTGCTATTCACCATCTCCCTTCTCTACCACCCATTGTAGACGCCCCTTTCCCTCGGCTAACATCTCTGCTGCTCTAGGCTGTTTGTTTGGTTACTGTGCCATTCCCAGGCTGTGGCTGCTGTACTTTTCTATATATTATTGTAACTGAGCATAGCGGTGCCAATAGACATCCCAGTGGACCGCCTGAGGCCAGAGTTACCCTCACGAGCTGCAATCACGTCATAAGCAGTGGAAGGCTCAGCAGCAATCCATGACCACTTCCACATGGAAGAGATACATCTGGAATTGAGCATGAGCAGAGCCAGGAAGCATGAGTAAGCTGCATAAGCATGTGGCCTAGATCCCCAGTCATCTGCCACTGTTGTATGGCACTTCTCCGTCAGCCCTCTCCCACATTGGGTATCAGATGTCTTGCCTTCTCCTGAAGATGGGTTCAATCACCTTTGCTGGGATGGTGGCTCCTTTCCTCCCCTGCTGGTCTCTTGGCATGAGAATCCTGGGGCTTTGGGGGTCCGTAGTAGTCAGAAGTTCAATGGTGCTGTTACTGGGGACCAGGATCCCTAAACCTGTAGAATCTAAAACTACATGGATGGAAAATACAAATTCCCTCCAAGTGGATCATTGGAAGTGATGGTTGTCAGAGCCACTTCTACTTGGACTCTCTGGTTCCCAAGCCCCTGAATTCTATCTATGTGGAACACAGCTCCATATAACAGTGGTTGATTTAGGCTGTATGTCACACCCTGGAAGGTGGCACCATCCTGACAGGGTATGCTCTCCAAACTGGCACCTTTGAATAGGCTAACCCATGTCTCTCAGGCTGACTGGTTCTGAGTAGTGCAGTAATGTGATGGGACCAGTGGATCCCTTGATGTTTTGCGGGGCCACGCATAGGGTGAGGCAAGAGAGGCAGCTAGCGGGCGATATTCAAGGAGTCACTCCGTCTCAGGGTTGGGGCACTTACCTCAGGCCATATCTCTTTCTATACAAAATGGCTGACAAGGTCTACCAATGGGAGACCTCTGCCCATTGGCAGTATTTCTTCTCACTGATGTCTTTCAGGGCCAGCCTTTAGTTTCTTTTGTGCAGAAACATCCATTTTTATTTTCTACCTACTGCCTGAGCTGATCCATTCATTAATCCTGCTGCTTCTTTTTTTCTCCACAGTAAATGCTATGAAAGGCTTTCCCTGAGGCAGGAGTGAGCCACAGAACAGTGGCAGATGACTGGGGATCCCGGCCACATGCTTATGCAGTTTACTCACGATTCCTGGCTCTGCTCATGCTCAATTCCAGATGTATCTCTTCCATGTGGAAGTGGTCATGGATTGCTGCTGAGCCTTCCACTGCTTATGACGTGGTGATTTCAGCTTGTGAGGGAAACTTTGGCCATGTAGTCACTTGATGATGCAGAATCAGATGTTCTCTCCTATTGGGCTTGTTGTAAAACCCATTTTTTATCACATGATTTTATCACTATCAATAAACTCTCTCTATCCAACTTTATGTTAGATACCCTCTGACCTAGTCTCCTCAGGATCCAGTATTATACACATGCTCCCACCTCTGGCCAGTAATATTATCCCCACCTTGCAGCTCCATTAGTATATAGCTCCCCTTTTCCCTTATCAGGCCAGCACATACCCACTGGGCTGTGCTTGGGTTTGACCATTAATATTGTAGCCTGCAGGCGAGGAGGAGTAGAGGCTGAAGAGGGCAAGCATTGAATTGTGAAGCACCTGCCTCATTTGAGGCCTCTGCATGATCTTTAAGCAAAGGGAAGAGTCCTTCTTGTTTAATAAGAAGGAATGGACNTGAGTGGGACCTGAGAATCTGTATTTATCACAAATACTAAGGTAATGTTGCTGGTGGTCCAGAGACCAGACATTGAGGACCATTAGTCTTAGACAATCATTTTGGAAATGAGAAATTTTTAAAGTAATTTATTTTTTACTGGAGGAACTAATTTTTTTTATTTTCTCATTCATTTATATATGTGCAGTCTTTATAATTTCACATCTTGAGTACTACAAAAACACCAAAATGGAAACAAAGATTTTAAAAAAACTATGGGATGCTTTATTTTATTATAGATGTGAGAAATAAATACAGTGCTTTGAAGAATTTGCTCAAAATATCCCTGTGCTGATTCTTCCACTTTTTAAAAATTTTATTCTGATTCAAATAAAGGAGGAAACCCATGTTTTTAGAATGCGGCATATACAATGGAAGATCATATAATAATCTGATGGTTCACTACTGTTCATGATTTAGAAAATGTTTGTCCACCAAAATCATTAGAGTGACATGTCTGACCTACTCACATGTTCCTGTCAGAAATGAATAGACAACTTATGAGAAACGCCAGTACCTGGGGCGGACTGTTTATCTCCTAACTCAGAGGCAGAATCAAGTACAGCTTACTTTGATCATGCTAATTCATTATCCTTTATGCGGCATCGTTGTTCTTTCAATTCTCTAGGAACCTTGGTTATTTTACAAAAGACCCCATTTTCCAGCAAAATATTACCAAGGAAAATTTGATTTTACAGTCAAGCCTGATGTGTTTCCAAAATGCACAGAAATAATTTCAAAGCTCTTCTTAAAAGTAAAATCTACTTTTTGTTGACTGTGCATGATTTAATCAGATAACTGATGTCAGAAATTTAATGCCTTTTTAATATATAATGCCTTTTATTCTTTTAAAAAATATGAGTCCCACAATGTCAAAGATTTTAATATTACACTTTCTGCTTAGCACATTAACATTTCTTATGCCAAGTGGGGAATAAAGTCTTATGGACAGCAAGGAATTTTCATTTTGAGCCATTTATAAAAATTCAAGTTTCAAACTGTTTGGCACGTTTTGTACAAACCATACATTTTATTGCACCAATATTACTTTTAGTGGTAAGAAAATGAAATCTACTCAAAGGCCAAAAACATAATAATCATAATAGACTCTTATTTCTAAAAATGTACCAAAATCAAACATCACTGGAACTATAAATATAAAAGTAACACCATCAAAATAAAATGATGCAATTTTCAAATTAAGGAATTAGCTGACCTCCTCAAGTAGGAAAAAAAAAATCTAGCTAAACAGACAGATTCTGAACGGAGTCCTGAATACGGATACACTTGGCCTTATTGGGCCATGATGGGTGTGTCCCCTCCTGTCATTAACTCATAATGCTTTCCCAAACTGGAATAGCCCAGGAATAAGGTGACGATTAAACCAATTTGGGGGAAAATCTTAAAAACTGACAGAAAAGGCCAACAAAGCACAAATACTTAACCAAATTCCCAAACTTGACAATCAGCATCACTTGGGAATACTTGTCAGAATACAGATTCACAGGCCCTTTTCTGGGAATCTTATCTATGGACCGCTATGTGCTGGGCCCTAGGAATCTGTAGTTTTCACAATCACTCCTGTTAATTCTTATAACCGACCCAGTTTGAAAACTTGGTCCTGACCTGTTGTATTAAAATAGGCTTCAGTGTTTCTCAACTTTGGTAAATAGAATCTACTAGGGGACTCAGTAAATCACTTACCTCCAGAGCTTCTGAATGGGTAGGTCCGGAGCAGGTCCAAGGGTTTCCTTTTTTGCAAGTTCCCAGTTGCCATCACCACAGGCTGAATTATGCTGTGCAAACTGAGGCAGATGATTCACAGGAAAATGCCCAGAGGCTGCTGCCAGCTCTCTGCGGAAACTGATACCTCTGCCTACAGTTGCCCAAAGAATAACAAAATGGCTTCTGCTGCTTTTATTTCCTGCGAACCTCAAGCAGGTGCTTCTGATTAGTGGAATCTAAACTGGAAACTCCTGGTAGAGATTCTGGCAAATGTATNGTATATAATTATTTTTCTTTATTTGTTAGCAATTCTTATTATGCCAGATCTTCAATTATTAATGGGATTTGATTATAGCATTTTTCCAACATTATTTTCATCAACTGCATTAAATCTTATATTCTCAATAACATAAGTGATTTTACTTCATAGTTGAAGTGAGTCATATTTGCATAGAACATCAGGTCACAGCAAGCAAATACAATAATTCAAAGCCTGGATGAGCAAAACGGTTGCTGTCATGGGTGATTCAATACACTCCTAGTAACAAGAAGGATGTTTCAGCAGGAGCTAACTGAATCAAAAGCTCCAAATACATTTTTCAACACATGATAAACTTTTCTCTCCTATGCAGTATTCTTTTTTTACTATGGGGAATTCAAATAATGAATACCCAGGTAAGCAATTCAAGCTTTGAGTTGAATACAGTTGAAATAGTTTGGAAAAATATATATTTGGGACTAAAAATCATATTAATGTTGCCTTAAAATATTGTTTCTTATTATATTAAGTACATTTAGTAGAGGTGATTAATTTTTAATGATAGTTTTCTTTCATGAAAGCTCTATGAGGGCAGTAATTGTGTCTGTATTGTTCACTATTGTGACCCAAACACTAAGCAGTATCTAATATAGAGTAGAAATTCATTCAGTATTGGGGGAGAAAGCACTATATATATATATTTTTTAAAGTGATTAGGTTGAAAGGGCATTCATTAAACTGTAATATTTACCATAGATAATTTGTTATATTTATATTAACAAAGAATCCATTGTAGAAAGGACAACTGAATTAAATTATTTTATTACCAATATTTAATGTACAAAATGTGTAATATTTACTCCATTTACTATGACAACATTCTTGGTTGTATTCAATCTCAGTATTTCCCATAATTTTACCACTGAACATATTATACAAGATAGATTTTTGTAAAACAGAGAAATTTTTGTATCAGCCAAATTTGGAGATAAACAGAATATTATATCCTCCTCTTAGAATTTTAAAGACAGATAAGTCCAGTTACAAAACATTTTTTACATTTGCTATACTTATTTAATAAGGAAGGATCCAACCCCCTCAACTACCTACAAGGACACAATGAGTGTATTTAAAACAGTTTTTGGAAGTACTTCTCTTTTTCTCTTCATCCTAACCCATCTATTCTCTGTTACTTTGACTTTTAAGAATCTGGCAAGTAGAAAATGAAAGTTAAAAAACTATAAGAAAGTAGGTGAAGAAAGGAAGAAAGAAGGAGAAAGTTGGAAGAGTAGAAATGTTCAGCACATGTAGACGGGTAGACAAGAGGCTGTTCTCTGGAGTCACGGTTGTCTGGGGAGGAGAGACATGGAGGTAAAGCTACTGGAAGAAGAGATGCATTATCCTCATGCACCGAAAGCCTTCTGCATGAGGAAGCTCTCCCAATGTGTAAGGACATGTCATAAATGTCTGTGGTTGTTTGCAGAGAACAACGAGAAAGAAGTTAGTATTTTGGTCTTTCCTCTCAGCAATCCTCTGAGATTCTTATGTAAATGGTTGTTACCTCCCTAGAGTTTTGCAAGCCAGGGAGCCAAGAGAAAGCCATGAAGATCTATTGACCAGGCTTGCACTTATGAAGTCTGACAATTAAGTTTGCGAACTCATCCTAGAAAAAGTGCTACATACCCCATCGCTGAATATCACTATATCACCTTTGAAGTACTTGCCTTGGGAAGCTATGCACCAACGCCAGCACCTAGTCCACCCTTCAAAGCAATTTTGGAACGCTTTCTCTGGAATGGCCATCAGAGCTGTTGTATTACCCTTGATGTCCTGAATGTCATAAAAATGTCTTCCTTTCAATATTTCCTTTATCTTTGGGCAAAGAAAGAAGTCAATGGGGGCCAGATCAGGTGGGCAGGGAAGGGTTCCAATACAGTTATTTGTTTAGTGGAGAAAAAACTCCCTCACAGACAGTGCCATGTGAGCTGGTGCATTGCTGTGAAGCATTGGTAAAAAGTTCAGGTCATCTAACTTTTTCATGCAGCCTTTTCAGCACTTGCAAATAGTAAACTTGGTTAACTGTTTGTCTAGTTGGTCCAAATTCATAATGAAAAATCCCTCTGATATCAAAAAAGTTTAGCGACATCATTGCAACAAGTTTGCAAACTTAGTTTTCTGACTTCTGTATATAACTACAGAGCCCGCTTGAATTATTCTTTAAAAACTTTTATTTATATGTGTTTGTATGTAGATTGGTGTGCACAAAACATAATATATATAAATAGTTTAAAGAATACAATAATATTTAGTGTTCTCTGTAATGTATAAAATTAACTATCTTTGGAACCCCTCATGTTCCAGTCTCTGATCATAGCTGTCCTCCCCTCCAGAGCTAACCAGGATCCTAAAGTTTGTATTTATGATTCCCTTGTGTTTCTTTGTTAATTGACCACATGTGTACAAACCCTTTAGTTATATATTTAGTTTTTCATACTTTTGAAATGATATATGGCTTCACGCTGCATGTGTTTTTCTATGACTGGTTTTTGTTGTTGTTATTCAACATTGTTTGTGAGATTTATCCATGTTGACACGTGTAGCTCTAGCTCATTTATTTTTACTGCTGAATCCATTGCATAAGCATATCATAATTTCTGTAGTCATTCTCCATTGCTGGACATTTCAATCATTTCCCCTTCTTTTGCCAATACTGCCACAAACATGCTCATCTTGAGCACATCCTTAGGTAGTAGAATTATTGAACACAGGCATATTCACATCTTGAACCTTGTTAGATCTGAAATTCTTTAAGGTAGGTGTAGCGATTTGTACTCCTACCAGCATTTTAAAAAACTCACAGTTTATTCACATCCTCAGGAACACCTGGTTTTGTTAAACTTGTAGCCAATTTGTAGCAGGGCAGTGAAGTTTACTTATGATCAGCTGCTGGGAAGCAGAGCTTGTGGAATTTTGAGTCTAACCTCTAAGAACATCTGTGCGTTCTTGCTTCCTTGCAGTCAGCATGAGTTCACACCCAGCCACTGTGGTATGGTATCCTGCTTTAGGAAACAATGTCTGAGAATAAATATTTACCTAAGATCTGTACCCTTCAAGTTGAAGGTAATCACCACTCCATCCTGTGCAGGTATCTGGACCAGCAAGGGCACCTCTGCAGGAAGAAGCATCCTGTGTGTGAGATGCTCGTGACCAAACCAGTGGGGGATGTGGGCCATTCTGACTGTACAGTCCTCTCCTCCTGTCTGGGGTTTGGAAGCAAA
>NW_017731704.1:1285312-1296360 GCF_001890085.2 Hipposideros armiger
AGTTTCATTGTCAATATTTCTCTTTCTCTAGAATGGCCTCTCTTCACTTCTTTCTCAATATATGTAGCCTAAGGTTACACTTAAAACTGCACCTTAAATCACAAGAGCTACAAGCCTCCACCAACCTTGCTTACAGAGATTCTAGTATTTGTAAGGACTTTCCCTTTCTAGAAATTTCCAACGTTCTCTTGTGATGAATTTTGAAACATTTGTCAGAATCCAAGAAGCAATGTCAGATAAAGCTCCGAGAGGTCAAATTCCATTTCCCAACCCCTTTCCTCCATCAGTTCATGGCCCACATGGCACTGCCAGTGATTTATCACTGTTCTCCCCAAGGAAACAACTGGACCGCAAACGTCACCGCTAACTGTGCTGGAAGCACTAGCAAGTCTTTGAGCCTGTGGGTCACTGACCATCAGCCACCTCCTCCCAAGTCCCTAGCACCATCCTCCCCAAGGTCCGGATGAAAACTTCTGCCAGTGGCCTCATCCATCCCTCGCTCTCTTGTTGTGAAAGGCAGGATGATCTATCCATTAGTAAAGCCTCTTTCTAAAGGAAACCAAAGCAAATTCAAACTGTCTTACATAAGCAAATAAGTAAGTAAATAAATAAAGATTGACTCACACACCTGGGAAATCCAGGATCTCTAACAAAGCTGTCAGGCTCCGTTTCTCTGTCTCTGGGCTCTGCTTCCATCTATGTGATGATTTTATTCTTATTCAAGCTTTTCTAAATGGTAGGAAAGATGACTGCTGGCAGCCTCAGGTCAGTATCTCCATAGTTTATGAACCAAAAAAAAAAAAAGCCTCTCTCTTTCCCATTGTGTATCTAACCTCATGAAGGACTCAGACAGGTCCTGCTTGGGTCACGTGTCCACCCCTTGGACTATCACACTCACGGATTAGGGAGACAGGGTATCTTGATGAGCTAGGCCAGATCTGGGGCCCAGCCCTGTGGCCAGGAGACAGTGAGACTATGTGATTGACAGGCCCCCTCAGAACCACAATGAATGGAAGAGGAACATTTCCCCAATGGAACAGTAGTGACGAAGCATGAACATGCACGCACACACACGCATGCACACACACACACACATGCACATACACATGCACACAATGTCCACTGGGCCCCTCTAAAGTAAAATCAGTTGGGGTCCTACACTAAAGACTTCCACGTCCCCATGTGTAAGAGCTCTTTAATGGCTCTTTCTTATGGCACAAAATTGTGAAACAGTCAGTCTCTAAATTTTCCCTCAGTCCCTGAATGGCTGCTTCGAGAGGTTTGAAATTACGCGCATAATGTGCCTGAAGCCGCTTTCCTCACTTGACTTAGGCCTTGGCACTAAGTGCTGTTCACAGATCCAGCTTCCTCTGCTGAGGTGAGTTTCTTTTCGAGGAACTTGAGCTTGGGAAAAACAAGCTTCGCTCAGTTCCTCTCTGGACAATCAAATAGGCTTTATAAGCCTTTAAATCACCGTGATGAAGGTGTCAGGGCCTTTTCTCCTGGGAGGGTCCTAAATATAAGAGGGGTATGGGCACCCACTGAATCCACCCACTGATACCCAAAGCCTCACTTTGGAAATGAATATCGCTTTGTTGCGCTGTTCAGTGTAATCTGAACCCCAAGTTCCAACACTCCAAAAAGGTCTCATACTATTTTTCCCTTAGGGCCAATTCAGCCCCCCACCCCTGTATATTTATGTTTTCCTTGTCTATTTCAGCCAACATTGCTATACCTTTTTTCTAAACTGTTACGCTTTTGTGGTCTTTACAATTCAGAACATCTATGCAACACAGTGAATTATATGTTCAACAAGAGTGTGTAGTTATAGAATGATCAAGATCTTATACTTATGTTGCATACTGTTTTAATGCACATTCTTAAATAGCCTTGAAAAGATATAAATTGGTTACTATTTTTATATATAGACTCTCTTTTTTTGAGCTTGCAAAGATCACATAGTTAAGAAAATAATTCTGATCCATTTCCTGAGAGATAGTAGAGATCGCTCTGCAACACACTCTTCACTTTTTGCCTTCCACTTTCTTAGAGTGAAAAATGAACTGACGCTTTTAAATTAATGTATCTCAGACTATTCCAATAAATTGACAATTGATTCTGCAAGGTGTCGGTCAAAAATATTCCACAGATGTACTCACTATTTTTCTCTTTTGGAGATTTACAAAGTAGATTAGCATAATAAAAATTCAGAATGTGTCTGCACTGAAGTTGCCTAGCTTAATTTAACCTAGGACCTTCCAAACTTATTTGACCAGAGGTTGTTTTTATATGAAATGTCTATTGAAATCTTGTATATCTAGTATAGAAAATGCCGACATATTAAGAGATATGGACTTCCCTTTAACAAGACAACAGCATCTCCGAAATGCTTTGTCAGAAAACAGCCACTTCACACAAGACAGAGAGAAAAAGAATAAAGTGTTAGAAAAAGGACATTTACCTGGGAGATCCGTCCTCTGGTCCCTCTGTCTGTCACAGCACATTTAATGCACAGCTTTAATTCCTGACTCTATATTACATTATCATTATTATTATTATTAATTTTTCACTTCTTGTTAACATTTAATTTGCTATTTGGTTGTGTTACCTGTCCTAAGGTTGTTTTAAATTCATCCTTTCAAAACAGTTTATTGAAAACATATTTATTGAAAACATATCATATTCTACATGTTAGATGTAGAAGTAAAAAATTAACAATAAATATAAGAACAACACCTTTAATTTTCCAGTCCACTGGGAATTTCAGATAAGTAAGCAAGCTATAACAAAGTGTCACAAGGAAAATTCTAAGGTTACTTCAGAGAGTGTGATCTCAAGATGAGTGCTCAACTTAAGTTTTCTTGAAAGGAAGCACACCAAAGACTTGGATAAATGAGTGACGGTGAGGTGACCACCTGTCAGAGTGCAGTGTTCCGGTAGAGAGAATGATGTGTGTTCTGCTGGTAAGAGGAAAGAGAAACACACCAGGTTCAAACTAACATACTAAAGTGAGCATGTAGTATGGCTACCGCATAGAAGGAGTTTGGGTAGGGGAATCATGGACAGGTGAGGAAGGAGCTTAGGCAGAGCGTCATGAGCCATTTTTAAGAGTTTGGACATGGTCAGATATGCATTTTAGAAAGATAATGCTGACTACAATGCGGAGAATGGATTGAAAAGGGATAAGACAGAGCAAGGACATGAGTGGTGGAGTCTATTTAATCATCAAGGACTAATGGGATGATTTTTACATTGAATATAAAAGTTTCCAAAATGGGAGCAGCTCATACAGCAGCTACTCTGGCAGCTGATCCATGCGCTCTTGCTCTCATTCCAGCTCCAGCTAACGGGGACGTGAGGGAAAACCGGGAAGGAGAGTCAACAGAAAAGGGCAACGGGAATGACCACACGTTCGTCTGTGCTGAAGACGCAGCAAGTGGCAGGCAGAACAAGTACACTTTGCTCATAACAGTGTCTCTAGATTATGTAGCTCATTAGAACCACCAGAAAACTCTTTAAAGTGCTAATGTTAATAATCGATCTGGATTAGGGTCTTGAAAACATCCCCAAGTGGGATCAAGTAGGCAGGACTGAGACTTAATGAGTCTACCCAGAAATTCAGACCTATCTATTTTATCTTGGTTAATTCATGTTCCATAGTCTTAAGGTAGTTGTTCTGAAATTTCAATGGGCATCAGAACTGAACGNGGTGATGGTGATGATGAATATATTATGGAGAATATAGACAAAGCGGAATCGTCTCTTACCTCTGGCAAAGGAGGTGGGAGATACGGGAGTCACACATGTCAGTATTTAATTGTAACTCAAAGGCAAAACAAAATGAGCACTGCAGTGGAAATATAAGCAGGGTAACTATCTGTCCCAGCACAGTTCCACTTTATCCCTGTTTTCTTAGCATAATTATACATTTCATCCCACTGCACCTTCCGAATTGACCTACGGTCACTGCAAAAAGCAACCTGATCTGGGAGGCCAGTGGATGGCCTTAAGGCCTCATGGAGGAAAAGACTTTTGAACTGACCCATAAAAGGCATGGTTAGAAAAGGAAACCCATATCTCTGCTTCTTGCCAAGCTCCTTCTAAAAGGGAACTAGACAGGTGAGTGTTGAGTTTTCCTTGGATTTTCAACAGAACAGAACACATAAAAATTCCAAAAGAGACTATTGATTTCCTCTTGCTGCTGTAGCAAATTACCACTAGCTTAAGCCAATACAAGTATATTCTCTTACAATTCTGGAGGTCAGAAGTCTCAAACGGGTCTCAGGACTGCATGTCATCCAGAGCCTCTGGGGATGAATCTGTTTCCTTGCCTTTTCCAGCTCCTGGGGGCTGCCTACATTCCTTGTCTCATGGCCCCTTCCTCCATCTTCAAAACCCGCAGCCTAATTTCTTCTCTCTAACCTCAGCTTTCATCCTTACATTTTCTATACATGTTCTGACCCTCTGCCTCCCTCTTATAAGGGTCCTTGTGATACATTAAGCCCACCTGGGTAATCCAGATGGGGTTTTTTTGTTTTTGTTTTTGTTTTACAGTTTGAATGTGCCTTTATTATATTATTATAATAATGACTTGTTTTCAGACAAGTAATGCATGCTCATTATATAAAACCTAGAAAACGCAAAAACCTTTCAAGAGAAAATAATCCAGAAATAACCCAGGTGTTTTAAGATCCTTAATGTAACTGTGACTGCAAAGTTCCTTTTACCATGTAACCTAATGCATTCATGGGTTCCAGGGATGGGAACATAGACATCTTTGGAGCAATTATTCAGCCTACCAAAGAGACTCCTTGTTTGCATTGCTCCGGTGTCAAGGGAATAAACGTGGAGCCAAATACCACCCTGTTAAAGATGAAGCACTCAATGTTTTAACAATCTCAGGCACATGGGTAAATCAGCTAACTACAATTTTTAAAACTAGACTCAGAAGTTCATTTACTGAGAAACTAGGGCTCCAAACTTCAATGTTCCTTTTAGATGTATGTTTAAACTAGGAGAATACCAGGGTAGG
Organism: Hipposideros armiger; assembly: GCF_001890085.2. Classification (NCBI taxonomy): domain Eukaryota; kingdom Metazoa; phylum Chordata; class Mammalia; order Chiroptera; family Hipposideridae; genus Hipposideros; species Hipposideros armiger. The sequence continues at coordinate 1,290,345 of NW_017731704.1, forward strand.
AAATCTATATTATCTGACAATAATTGACAATGGAAAAGGTTTTTAAAGTAAATTCCATTAAAATAGGGAGATAAATACATCATAATAATAAACAAGTTTGACTGGATGTTTTCCTGACAAATGAAATTTTAAATTCTAATCATACATATGCATGTTAAACAAAATTTAAATTACATTTCAATTGTGCTCTAATTTGTTAAATGAATAGCAAAGCAAGTTGACTCTTTTGCTACAGTATTTTTCCAAAAAAATTGTGAGTATGACTTCCTTTATATTTGGCTTTTATGGAATGATCTTAAAAAGGTATTTCTGAAGATCATATATTTGAGGGCTTACGAAATTTCTCAAGCACTTGTATTAATGATTCATCTCTGAATAATCTATTTTATCACGTATATAATTATTTTTCTTTATTTGTTAGCAATTCTTATTATGCCAGATCTTCAATTATTAATGGGATTTGATTATAGCATTTTTCCAACATTATTTTCATCAACTGCATTAAATCTTATATTCTCAATAACATAAGTGATTTTACTTCATAGTTGAAGTGAGTCATATTTGCATAGAACATCAGGTCACAGCAAGCAAATACAATAATTCAAAGCCTGGATGAGCAAAACGGTTNAGCGCAATGATAATACCAACATGGGCTAGTGAAGCGACATCCTCCACAACTAGACTGAAGAACAAAAGGACAGCAACTTGTCTGTTCCCCTTCCCCAGACTCCCCAGCGTTGTTCCCCTCCCCCAATTTCCCAATAAAATCTTTTAAAAAAAGAAAAAGATATTTAAAGCACGGTATTCAGAAGAAAAAGCATCAGTAGCTATACTTACAGCAGACAAAATAGTCTCTAAACTAAAAATGGTAGAAATAGTCAAAGAATCCCATTTTATAATGGCATTGACCCATTTACAAATGGGTCAATCCATCAAGAAGATATAATAATTGTAAATAGTTATGCACCAACATAAGAACATTTAAATGAATAGAGCAAAAACTAACAGAGCAAAAAAGAATAAACAAACAGCAATACAATAATAGCTGGGGGCGTTGATACTCCACTCTCAGTAATGAACTGATCATCTAGGCAAACAATAAGGAAACAGTGGATTTGAACAACACTGTAGATCGAACAAACCTAATAGATAATATATAGAACATTGTATCCTACAACAGCAGAATATACATTCTTCTCAAGCTCACACGATAAATTTTGTAAGATAGACCATAAGTTAGGCCATAAAACAATTCTTAGCAAATTCAAGAAAATTGAAATCATATCAAGTGACTTCTCTTACCACAATGGTATGAAACTAGAAATCAATAACAGGAAGGAAGCTGGAAAAGTCATGAATACACGGAATTAAATAACACTTTCCTGAACAACCAATGGATCAAAGAAGAAATTAAAGGGAAAATTTAAAAGTATCTTGAGACAAATAAAAATGGAAACACAATACACCAAAACTTATGGGATATAGAAAAAAAAAACCCAAAACACAAAAACCAGTTTTAAGAAGGAAGTTCATAGCAATAAATGATTTTTTTAACAAAGCAGAAAGATCTCAAATAAACACCCTAACTTTATGCCTCAGGAAACTAGAAAAAGAATAAACCGAGCCAAAAGTTAGCAAAAGGGAGGATATAACATTAAAGCAGAAATATTAATAAATGAAATCTAGAGTGGGAAAACAATAGAAAAGATTAATAATACTAAGAACTGGATCTTTGAAAAGATAAACAAAATTGACAAAACTTTAGCTAGACTAAGCAAAGAAAAAAGATAGAGGACCAAAATTTTAAAATTATGAATGAATAAGGAAACATTGCAACTAATACCACAGAAATACACAGCATCATAACAGATATCATTAACAACTATATGCCAACAACCTGGACACCTAGAAGTTTTAGAAATATTCTTAGAAACATAAAACCTACCCAGATTGAGTCATAAAGAAACAGAAAATCTAAACAGACCAATATTAAGGGATTGAATCAGTAATTTAAAATCTCCCAACAAAGAAAAGCTTAGGACCAGAAGGTTTCATTGGTGAATTTTACCAAATATTTAAAGAATAATTAGTGCCAATCCTTTTCAAACTCTTCCAAAAACTCAAAGACAGAGAACACTCCCTAACTCATTAATGAGGCCAGCATTACCCTGTTACCAAAGCCAGAAAAGATACTACAAAAAAACAAAACTACAGGCCAATATCCCTGATGAATATAGATGCAAAAAGTCTTAATATATTACTAGCAAACTGAATTCAGCAGCACATGAAAAAGCACCATGCTCAAGTGAGATTTAGCAATGGGATATATCGGACAAAGCTCCTTCGTGGCAGCGATTTTTTGGACATGAAAGTTAAAGCACAAGCAACAAAACAGAAACAAATTAGTGAGATGACATCAAATGAAAAATCTGCTGCACAGCAAAAGAAACCATCAAGAAAATGAAAAGACACCCAATAGAATAGGAAAAAATATTTGCAAACCATATATCTGATAAGGGGTTAATATTTATAATATATAAAATATATAATATATAAAAACTAACACAATTCAATAGTAAAAAAAGAGTCCAATTTAAAAATAACCAAAGAACCTGAATAGACTTTTTTTCCAAAGAAGATATATATACAAATTGTCAACAGATATATGAAAAGGTGCTCAACATCATTAATTATCAGGGAAATGCAAGTCAAAACCATAATGCGATATCCCTTCATGCATATTAGAATGACCACAGTCAAAAAGACAAGAGATAACAAATGCTGGTGAGGCTGTGAAGAAAAGAAAACCCTTGTGCACCATTTGTGAGATTGATTGTAAATTGGCACAGACACTATGGAACATAGTATGGAAGTTCCTTAAAAAATTAAGGGCCTGCTGAGTGGCTCAGTTGGTTAAGAGCTCGCTCAAGAGTGTGAGCTCTGAGCAACAGCGGTTTGATTCCAGGCCCGAGCTGAGCTGCCGCTGAGCTGCCAACAGTGGCAGGATGGCTCAGTTAAAAAAAAAAATTAAAAATAGGACTACCATGTGATCCAGCAATTCCACTCTGGGAATATATCCCCAGGAAACAAAAACTCAAAAAGATATCTGTACCCCTGTGTTCATAGCAGCCTTATTTACAATAGCTAAAACATAGAAACAACGTAAGTTCTATTGATGGATAAATGGATAAAGAAGATGGACACACACACACATACACAAATATTATTTAGCTATAAAAAAGGAAATCCTGCTATTGTGACAATGTGAATGGACTTTGAGGGAATTATGCTAAGCTAAATAAGTCAACAGAGAAAGATAAACACTGTATGATCTCACATGTGGAACCTAAAAACAAACAAACTCACAGAAACAGAGATCAGGATTGTGGTTAACAAGAGTCCTGGTTACCAAGATTTGTGGTTACCAGACGTGGGGTTGGGGGAGGGGCAATTGGATGAAGATGGTCAAAAGATACAAATTTTGTTATAAGATAAATAATTATTAGGTATGTAATATAAAGCATGATTATTATAGTTAACACTGCTATACGGTATATTTGATAGTTGTTAAGAGAGTAGATCCTAAGAGTTCTCACCACAATGAAGAAAATACTTTTTTTATATTAATATGAGATAATATTAACTTAACTAATATTATGGTAATATTTCCACAATATATGTAAGTCAAAACTTTACATTGTACACCTTAAACTTATCTAGTGCTCTATGTCAATTATATATAAATATATATATCTCAAAAAAAGGAAAAATAAATAAAAATGCATGTGTTTCTTCCAATAACGCTTATTTTCCCAAATCAGTTCTAGCAATTTTAATTTAAGTTTCAAAAGACCAAACACAACAGTTTTGTGTGAATTGCTGTTTTGATTTTTTGTATGTGGTTTTTTTCTCCCCCATAGAACTTTAGATAGAATACAAATTGTTGCACTGAAATTGTTTATTTCCTAAATGCTTTTTTTCCATTAATATTGAGAATTAGGGGTTTAAGCGTTTGAACCTAGGTGTCTTTTACTTATCAAATGGCTACTTACACCTTTTCTGTCAAAAGTCCTATTTGTAGAGGCAACAGTGACAAAGACGCTGACTGATGAAAACTGAACCTGGACCTGCCACTTCCCATTGTGTGACATTAAGCACGTTACTCAGCTTCTCTGCNTTAATTATTCCTATAATCTTTGTTTTACAATTTTGCCTTTTATCCTGACTGCATTTATATTTGTGCCCTGTAGTTATGTTTTATTTTCATGTAGCTGCGTTAATCAATCTTTCTTCTAGTCTTACATCAATTATTTCATATCTTCTTCTAGTACTTCTATCGTTTGATATTCTGCATGTACATCTTTGATCTCGTTAGAATTTTAAAAATAATAAAAGCAGGAGGGAGGGATCTGCTTTAGTTTTCTTATCATTATTTATTGAAAAATCTATCCTTTCCTCAACTACATCACATATGCCTTCATCATAGAGTAAGTTAATATAATTCTCAACCTATTTCTGGAATCTCTCTTCATTTCATTAGTCTGTGTCAATGTTCCTTGCTTGCCATTACCTAACTTATTTTAAAAATGTATAACTAGTCAATACATCTCACTTTTACTCACTATCAGTCTCATTCACTGTAACTATATGTGTACATGATCACATTGGCTGAATGACCATTACTTAGTACATTTATTTTCTTTAAATTTTCTAGGATACTCACAATGACTTCATATGCAAAGGTTAATAAAACAATGCTCTGTCTCCACTGCTGCAGCTAGTCCAAAACGTGTAAGAGGGCATTTGTTTTCTCCTTCCTCTATCACCAGTTTTATACTTTTCTCACCATTGGCTAGAATTTCAGTCTAGATGGCTTGCTTCATTAGGGTTTGGAGCTCTCAGTGCTTTAATGCTGCCAGTTTCGGGCTATTGCAATTGCCCATTAGACTCATCAGCAGGCACGAAAACAGAAAGAAATGCTCCAGTGAGCCCTGGGTTCTATGTATACTCCTGGCCTCCCACGGTGTGGCGCTCCATCCCTCCTGGTGGTATTCAAGATCCCATCCAATTATATATGCTAACTCCTTTCTTTGCCTATTGTTTCATCCAAAAAAGAAAGAAAGAAGGAGGGGAAGGGAAAGAAGGAAGGAAGGAAGGGAGAAAAGGAGGGAGGGAGGGAAAGGAAAAAAGGAAAAAAAGAAAAAAAAAACATACACTCATAGAAAAAGAGGTCAGATTTGTGGTTACCAAAGGTGGGGGATGAGGGGAGGGGGAATTGGAGGAAGGTCAAAGTAACAAACTTCCAATCATAAGATAACTAAGGGATGTATTGTAGAACATGATGACTATAGTTAACTTTGTTTTGTGTTATATATGAAAGTTGTTTAGAGAGTAAATCCTAGGAGCTCTCATCACAAGAAAAAAAATTATTTCTTTTCCTTTTGTATCTATATAACGCATCAACTGAATTTATTGTGGTAATCATTTCACAATATATGTAATTCAAATCACTATGCTTAACCTTATACAGTGCTGTATGTCAATTACATGTATCTCAATAAAACTGCAAAAAATGTCAATTAATAGAAATATAAACTTTAAACATACTTTTAAATGTAATTATTTAGGAAACAAAGTTAATTTATATAAAGTTAATCAACATAACATGAAGAACATGCAATGAATCATAAAGAGCCAACTTTTCCAAGGCAATTTTGATTTTCAATACAGCTACACAAATCTCCCAGAGGCAAGGGAGTACTATGTCCTGGTTACCTGCTTTGAACTATGAGGGCCAGGTAGGAAGAGAACAAACATTGTGAGAGCAAAATAAATTATCTCAATAATTTATCTTGCCATATTTGAACACATACACAGACACAGCCTGATACACAGACACACACAGATACACTCCTTTAGCAGTTCATTCCCAGTACTTCCTAGTTATATAATACAAACTGAGTCATGCAATTTGGCACTCATTGACCTTTCACATTCTTGTGACCCAATTAGTCAG
>NW_017731704.1:1296810-1376106 GCF_001890085.2 Hipposideros armiger
TGTACATTTGTGCTCCAGCTGTCGTAGTGTGTGTGTGTGGTGTGCAGTGGAAGCAAAGATTTAATGAAGGACTTGAGACCAATTCTCAACTGGGCAGAGAAGTGAAATTCCCAGATCCTTAAAATGCTTAAATTAAATACCAGCCTTAGCTTATATTACTATAAAATGGGGCATTCGAATTTCTGTTCCATTCAAAGCAAAAAGGTAAGTCTGCATTTTAGAAGTGCTTTGCTCCCCCTGAACTAATTGTAAGCAACCATTTGGTCAATTGGATACATTTTCTAAATTAAAACCACTGATCTAAAAGATTTGGATAGAAAATTAACCTTTTAAAATAGTCTAGCACTGTAATGGTATTGTGAGGTATTCAAAACAGTCTGAGGTCTTTGCTTCTGCATATACACATAAAAAATAAAGTTAAATAGAGAATAAAATCCCAAATTTTATAAGGTGGTACACTTTTCAGACAAATGCTATAGACAATATAACTGTCAGTGGAAATTTGAATGAAGTCATGTAAGCAGTTATTCAGTAGACCTTTTGTTTTGTTATCAGCAGGCTATTTTATAGGTTCTACAATTAAAATTTAGGACTAAAATTGGGAGATAGTTTTAGAAAGACAGATGGTAAGAAAATAAAAAGAGTGGGAGAGCAGGGTTAAATATAGGGGAAAGCAAGAGCAAGAAGCAGGAGTATGTAAACAAGAGTCCAGAGATACATTTTTTTAAAGAAATGTAAAGAGAACTTATTTAGATAATGATTTGTAATTGTCTCAGTATGAACCAAGAATATATTCCAAAATGGAGGGGATAGGGCAGGGTTTATAAAGGCAAAAGTTGCAAGGAGCTATTGATCAAAGAGATGAGTTGCTAGGGAAACAAGACCATAAACTTACATCATTTGTCTTCTGATTGGTGGGGGCAACTGTACACTCCATGGTTGGCTGACTGAGTGCTCGAACAAGTGCGGTTATGAGGTGAAAACAAAGGGTAAATATGATTAACCATTTATCAAGTCCAAGTTCAGTTCAGGCTTGTAGAACAAAAAGGCTGTCATTGATCACACAATCATAGTACAGGGAGTATTATTTAACAACGATGCAAGGAGTACAATTTATCAAACCATACAATCAGTACAGGGGGAGCTCCTGGCTCTGCAGGCAGTTCTGGAGACAAAAGGGCAGTGTGTTCTGCAAGCACCTTCTGAGATCAAGCTGTAACAATCCAAATACTGGGCCACAAATTAGGAAATTACAGTCCTTATAAGTCCTCAGTGGAAGGGAGAGAAGTGAATATAAAAACAACAGAGGGAGAATGTCACCAATAAGTGATATGCTGCTCAGTTGCACCCAAGCCACAGACCCCGGAATGCCCTTTGGAATGGGAGAGAACGGAGAGGTTTGGATGGAAATCAAGTTCATGTGAGTGCATTACTTAACTTACCTTAGTACCACTTCTTTTTCTTCTTTGTAAGGAAACAGTCTGACCCCAATGATCACCAAGATTCTTTTTCGCTTTAAAATAAGAAAACTCTATGAAAGGTCACACTTTAAGCCAGATGGCAGCTGGGCAATGCAAGTATGTGTTTACATTCCAAACATACTCCAGGAGCACCCTGTAGAGTTTGCAATGGCCCCTGCATTTGTCCATCAAAAACCTTAAATATGAGCTAGCTGCTCTTTGGACTTCGTAAAAGTGTCCTTCTTTTGTAAGAGACCTCTGTCTGAAAAAGCCATCTGGGACATATTCACCTCAAGTTTCCTTGTAGGGTGAAAACACTGTTGAATCCTAACATGCCTAGAATGAGTACAAATCTACCCAGTGGTCACTAACTGCCATCAGAACCCTAAATCACTTTCAGCTTGGAGGAGACATATGTGTTGGGATGAGTCCCAATCAATTTGTCTGTTTCAGTTGAACTCCAGAGTGAACTAGGGCTTACGCCAATTCTTAATAAATACAACAGATTTTAGCATCTGGAAGGAAGCTGATCCAAAACAAATTATATGATCCATATAGCATGTAGCTCTGGTGTGGTCATCTGATTCCTGAGCAGTGACCAGACTCTGGATGAGTAGGGTGAACTTTTAACCCAACAAATGACAATTTAGTAAACAACAGCTGCACAGCCCTTTCACCAATGGAACTATAAAAACTCAAATAAAATGAATTATGTTTACAGGGGTCTTAGCACTTCGAAGATGGCTATTTCTTTTAGTCTGCAGAAACTAGGAAAGTCTGCAGCAATCACAGGACTCAGCTCTTCTTTAGGAGATAAACCATGCCTTAGAAAGGCAGGTAGAATTAATGTCTTTCTTTTTTCTGCTCACCTGGCTTTTTGCTTTTATCTTTAGCTCCATTTTGAATCTTTTCTCAGGGAAGGAAGTACATATCTGTCTTGGATGATTTTGTTAGCAATGTGGCTTATGCTATGTTTTATGATGAATTGAAATGGGACTGAAAACTGCATGATGGTGTGACAAATTAGCACACTCCCATTTGGATCCCTGAGGGCTTGACTCAGCAGGGTGTGCCCTAATCCTGTAGCCCTAGGCACTTTTAGGTGGCTATTGATTGAATCCACAGATTCAGTTACAGCAAATGACACTATGTGGTCTGTCATTTAATTACTTAATGCAGTCTCTGTGGGTCATGACAATATGCACATTAAAACAGGTGGTGTAAATTTAGCTGGAATGAGACTGGTGAAGGCAATTTTTATAAAAGCAGCTCTTCCCAACTGGGAGGTAGCTCAGATTCAGTTAGGCAAAGTGTTTCAGTGAAAATGATACATTATCCTAAAAGCCATTTAGTGATATTATCTGTTGTGTATAAAACGACCGAATGAAAAAAATAAATAAGTTGATAAATAAACTATAAACATCTGTATGTTGGAGTCTGGATAGGCTGAGTGATATTTTGCCTTGCAGCAAGCTGTTTTTCAAACTAGAATAAATACGAAAGAATGATGATATCCAATTACTAAGTAGAATTCAGTGGGTTCTCATTAAGAACTCTCGTTTGTCCTAAACATTTCTAAGCCACATTTAAATGCTAGATATGGACACCGAGTAATCCAAAAGGCAGTAAATCAATTTAACCTCATCATCTGTTAGTTTCTTTTTAGTTTTAATACTTTATTATTTTATGAAATAATTTCACTTGTCATATGTATATATATTTTTTTCATTTTTGGTTGGAGCTGTTTGGTCCAAATACATTGCAAGAAAGGAGCCAATGATAAAGACTTGGAAGAAACTCCTGAGTTCAAGCTTTCAAAGGGGAAGAAAGGTCTTCAGTTCTACGAGATGTTTTTCCAAGATGGTTAAACATCCCATGATTAATTGAAAGTTAAGTATATTTTCCTATTGATTCATCATTTCATGCTAGTTGGACATGAATGCATTTCCATTAGGTCCTTAGCCTATCAATGTGTCTTGTGTTTTTTGAATGACAGAGACTCAGAGCCCAGAATCAACATGCTGTGCTATATCTCATTTAATTGCTTTTATAGTCTTATTAGACTAGCAATTAGAAAGTATAATACACTTTTTTCTCATAGTTATAGTTCATAGTGATTCTGCTGTATGTTAGGGAGATAAAAGGAAGGGGTGTGTCTACCAAAAAGTAAGGTACTTTTTCTTACTAACCCAGTTTGTTAGTAAAAATGAGCAAAAATATCACAGGAACTAGTGTTTGATCAGGAATTTATCCACAATAAAGATATAGCCAGCACGACTTTTCAGACTTTGTCTATTTAGTCAAAGATAGATTTTGAAATATCTAGCCTATTGCTAAACTCCAACTGCTATGCTTTCTTTTTCACTTATTCATCAGTCTCATGAACTCTGAGATCATGAGACTATAGCATTTCTTTAAAAATAAAGGAACTTGAACAATTTTCTTGTGGCATATGCAAACCACAGCTACTGTGCCAGTTGAACTATACTGTTGAATGACTTCATCTTCAATCGCAATGATGGACAAGTTCCTCTTCGCTGACCCCGCTGCCATCTGTCATCCTGGATTCCACCTACAGTGCATTACATGAGCTATGCTGAACAGGTTTCACCCTGGTCAAGGTCACTGCCCAGCCAATCAGAACTGACGAGGTCACTGCAAATATCCAAATGACTTCCAAATGGAAGTGCTGACAGACACTGTTAATGAGGACTGTTTTGTCAGACTTGTTGATGACCTTTGACAACTTCGCTCTTCCAGACTGCCAAGATTCGTCTAGTTTTTCTCCCTCTGACATTCAGGTGGTATCTGATACTTAAATGCACATTTGAAGGTAATCTGAATACGGTGTCCAAAGACGAAATTGCAGAAGTGATAAAATTGATAGCATCATTATCCATCCATTAGTTAAGAAAATATTTTAGTGCTTATCTCAAAAAGATCTAAGCTTGCACCTCTGGGTAACTATTATTGGAAAAGTGGATGTCAGATACACGAAATCTATATATTTTTAAGTATAGCACAATGATGATAACAAAACAAATAATCCTATTTCTAAACAATATCATGTACCTACTTTTCCACTGTGTTTTGTGATGGCCAATGAGGTGCAGAATATGGAAGAGAATAGATCATTCAAAGCTATACTTGATCATTCTAAAATAATGACATCTGCACATTCTGATGCTTGGGTATTGTGACAAAACTACCAGGCGTATTATCAAATAGACTCTTTAAATGTTAGCTGTGCCCTTAACGTTATATAACAATAGATAACAATTCCAGTTATTCTCTGTAATAAATCAGGCAAATCTCAAAATTCTCAAGAAGCCATTTAAAATGATTTAGAGTATTTAGAGAGGGTGTGTGTGTGTGTGTGTGTGTGTGTGTGTGTGTGTGTGTGTGTACGCACGTTTGTGCAAGTAGGAAACTTACATATAGCATATAGGTAAACCATTGACATGTTTACAGTTCAATAAAACACCTAGCTTAGAAAAGTTTAATATATAATTTTAAAATTTTTAAATTATTCTACCCAGTAGCTTTCTATTTATATCCTATATTTTCAGGTATGAATGTCAGTAGGTTATAGTCAAATATTGCTGTGTCTAATACTTCTTCACAATCACTTTATTCTTTGTTTTAATTGTCTATAAACTTAGATTATATAAACAGAAATCCTATACAACTCTTTCCTTAGCTTCCAATGCAAGTTCTAGGATATCTCTGTTCTCTGCTTCATCAATTAGATTTAATCTCTGTTCATAAGCAGACCACTTACTACCTGTTGCCTCTCTCAGGATTCTGTGGTTTTCACCTTTCTCCCAAGTTAAATCTGGAAGGCTTCTTCACAACTATCTCACAACTTTAGTCTCAGAAATACAGAAATTTCCTTAGAATATCCATAATTTAGCAATTAGGGTCTTAAAAATCACAGATCATCACCATAGAGATCTACTCTATCAGTTCTCTTATTTTTTATTTACAAAGTTATAAATGTTCTCTGCCTTTTTTCCCCAAAAACACTTTTAATGGAGTCAATTTTTATGCTGTCTTTTGCAATTTAACGCCTATTTTAAAAAATAATTTACTATAAATATAAAGGACCAAAGACAATTAAAACACTGACTTATGATCTAATGTCTGAGGAGCAAATCCAAAATTAACTATGAGACAAAGACAAATGCAATAGCAAACTATATGTAGACACAAAGTTCTATAAAAGATGATAGACTCAACATTCTTTCTCCTTTGTAATTGTCCTTAAATTATGTTATCCACCCTTGTAGCTTCAATTGTCTCTTTGTGGAGAGTGTCTCAGTGGTTCCTACTGCCGGCTCTGAAGTCAATTGTGTGAATCTCTTCTTAGTTTCATAATTAATGACTTCACATTGGTAGCTATGATGGTAGCATTTATACTATGGAAATAAGCAGATGTTATACTTCAGGGCTTATTTTTCTTCTTCTCTATAACCAGTTTTTAAAACTTGGACCAATGCATCACCAACCTTAATTCTATCCTAATTCAGGTTAAGTCTTAGTGAAAATAATTTAACCTCTTTTCCCCAGTGTTTTCAGAATAAGAATACAGAAAATCATATTAATTCAATGAGTTATTGCTATGAAAAGTAAACAAAATCAAGTTTCTTAGAGAAAAGTTCATATATTACTACAAAAGAGACAAGTAATTGTATGCAAAGATAAATTATATATTTTTCAAGTCAGCTTCTACTGTCCCAATTGAAGACTGTTACTAGTTATTTGCAAAGAAAAGGAACACTGGTTTTACTGTGAACAATGGGGAGAAAATGAGAAAAAAATTAATTCTCTCTTGTTCCAAACTCTACCTTCATCCTCTCAACCATCAATTATAAAAGTAAAATAAGTCTCACAACTCAAAGTATGGTCTGCAGACCATCAGCCTGGGCAGCTCCTAAGTGCCTGTCAGAAATGCAGAACCTCCAGGCTAGTCCTAATCCTAGTCAGAGAAAATCTACCCTTTAGCCAAGGTTCAGAGGTGATTAATACACACATTAATGTTTGCGAAGCACTGGAATTGAGGAGATAGAGGCATGGAACAGATAGGGAAAGGAAGGGGCTTGGGAGGATGGAAAGATGATTGGGTCAGGCTAGAGGCCCATCCATGCAATTGCCAGGCCATATGTTGGCTTCTCTAAAAAGGAATGGCACAACAGAGGACAAACTTGGGCCTTTTTAATGACTTTTTTTCAGATGACTTTTCTACCTCCCTACACCTGTGGTTGATTGTTTTACTCCCAGCACCTGTTAAAAAAGATAGTGCTGCTGACAAGATAATTCTTGACTAATGCTGATAAAATTGGAGAAAGTTGTCATTGTGACCCTGAGGCTGAAGGTCTTCATTTTTTTCACCAAGTAGAAAACGCGGATTAAGGAAAAGCATATTCTCCTTTCACTTTGGCACCATTTTACAATGAGGCCATGTGTAGCTGAGCAAAGCCAAATGAGAATGACCAAAAAAATCTGGTCTAGTTAGACAGTGCAATTGAACAGCAGCCAGGCAAGAAAATGGAATCCCAGAAACTCAAGCTCTTACTTATATGATGCTGACAGCCAAGAAGAATAATTTGTTTTGTGTTGTGTGCACTTTTCTGCACTATATAACCACATTTCTAGGTCACTTATGTCTTTGAAAAAGCACTGCATTGAGAAATAGAACACCTGGCTTATCTGCAAAATGTGTGACCTCTTTATGGGTCTCAGTTTTATCATCTGCGAAATGGTTGTGCATAATCATTGGGACCACCCTGGTCTTCCCACCTGTCCTCATACTTTTCACCCAGAGTAATCTGATCTGTAAGAGCCATTTAACAACAACAACAAAAATTTGCTCTCTGACTCCAGCTGTTTCAATGTGTCCTGAAAATGTGTTCTCTTTGTCCTAGATTTTTTGGAATCTTAAGCCCTACATTTGTTAAATTTGTCAGAAAGATTTTCTGAACTAAATTGTGCAGACATTGTGAACAATTCAAGGCATGAGCAGTATTTTAACCTAATCTTAATCTTTTTTTTTTTAACAAAAGTAATGGCTTGAGAAATTATAATTGTTGGTACAATTGGTTATCAGAAATTCTGATATGGTGGAATCATATTATCTGCAGAGACAAACATCTATAAACAGGAAGACAAAGCTGGATGTCTTCATTTATAGATTACTTTAATGTTTTCTACCAAAAATTATCACCAACATTAAAGATCTCTTGAGTTTCATAGAGCACCTGTGGATGGCTCACTGTAATTTAATAAGGTAACATAGTTTAGAATATTCTACTTACTAACTCTCTTATTAATGTTAAATTTCTTAATATTATTTTGTCTTGGTTTCATCATGTGTAAAAATGTAAATAACAATAGTATGTAGTTCCTAGGTTTGAAATGAGAATTTCAACTAGATAATGCATATGAGCAACAATGCCTAGCAATTAGTAACATCCCATTAATGTTAGCTATAGTGTCATTATTTCTTCTTTAATAAAAATCTAATGCTTTACAAAGCTGGAAATATTTGAATCCATTCAATAACTATTCACTTAACCCAAATCTGGATATCAAAAGCCTTTTATGTTTTGACACATATATATAATAAGAAGTTACTTTCAACGTGCTTGCTGAGTTATTAAGAAAAGATAAGTGGTCATTATTCTCCCACCACTTTAACCTTATTGACTCCTAATGGTATCTTCTCACTTCAAATTCCTTTGAGAATCAGCCAGGACATCCATCAATCAGTCACAGTCAATGTTTGCCTCCCATCTCTCCCTTCTTTAAATATATCCTTCACAAAAACAAAAAGCAGACCACATTTATTTCATTATTCACTCCATTCTCTTGCACATACATCTAACTTTACCCTTGCTCTTCTGGAACTTCAATTCTCAGATCAATCAGTGGATTCTTTTGTGTGTATTCATGTTTCCAACCTCTAAACCTACAAAAAATGTCCTTCTTCCTCCACATTAACTTACGTGAATTCCAAACTTCAGAGTTCATTCCAAGATCCTCCTGCAGCAGGAAGCCTTCCCTGATTTCTACACTGTGGCTTCTGTTCTCTCAACTCTTACCTCTTGGGAGGAGGTACAGGGCAAAAAGTTGGTGTGCTTTTTCAATCCTAGTCTAGCAACTTGCCAGCTGTGGAAACTCTGAGCTTGCTTTTCCATCTATAAAATGTATATATGACAAGGCGCACCAAATAAGAATTGCTGTGGGAATTAGGTAGACTATTGAATAAATGAGACTTACTTAGCTAATAGAACACTGATAGAACAAAATACGTATTTTCATCACGTTCTCTTGTTGCCCTTGTAATATGGGGTAATGTATTTGACTATGTCAAGTGTCTTTTATTAACCAATACTTTATATTTGTCCTGGCTTACCCTTAGAGAAATTTTTAAGAGATTTTTATTAAAATATAGCTAACATGCAATGTTATATTAGTATAGGGGTACACCATAGTTATTCAACATTTATATACCTAAAGAAGTGATCACCATGATAAGTCCAGCAACCATCTGACATAGTACCACGCTATCTCAATATTATCGACTATATTCCCTACGCTGTACATTACATCCCCATGACTTATTTGTTTTACACCTGGAAATTTGAACCTTTTATTCCCCTTAACCAATCCCCGCCCTTTTTAATTTTTCAATTACAGTTAACATTCAATATTATTTTATATTAATTTTAGGTATACAGCATAGTTGTGAGACATTTATATAATTTAAGAAGTTACCCCCGTGAATAATCTAGTATCCACCTGGCATTATCTATAGTTATTACCATATTATTGACTATATTCCCTATGCTTTACTTGACTATCCCATGACTATTTTGTAACTCCCAATTTGTACTTTTTTTCCATCACCTTTTCACCCTGTCCCTCAGCCCACCTCCCTTCTATCCCCATGAGAAATCTAGTACCATCTGACACCATACATGATTATTACAATATTATTGACTATATTTCTTATGCTATACCTTGCATCCCCATGACTGCTTTGTAACAACCAATTTGTACTTTTTAATCCTTTTCTCTTTTTCACCCATCCCTCCAACCCCCTTCCCATTTGGCAACCATGTAAATGTTCTCTGTATACGATTTTGTTTCTGTTTTCTTTCTTTGTTTATTTTGTTCTTTAGATTCCACATATAAACAAAATCACACTGCATCTGTCTTTCTCTGACAGCACATACTGCACTCATCACAATACCCTCCAGGTCCATCCATGCCATCACAAATGACAAGAACACATTCCTTTCTATGGCTGAGCAATATGAACCACCTACCCTTTATCCATTCATCCATTGATGGACACCCAGGCTGCCTCCACATCTTGGCCATTGTAAATAATGCTGCAATCAACATATGGATGCACATGTCACCTTGAAGTAACATTCTGGGTTTCTTCAGGTAAATACCCAGAAGTGGGATTACTGAGTCCTTTTTTGTCACTTGTTATAGCTTTTGCTTTAAAGTCTATTTTGTCTGGTATAAGTATTGCTACTCCAGCTTTGTTTTTCATTTCAATTTTCATGAAATATCTTTTTACATCCCTTGACTTTCAGTCTGTGTATCTTTCACTCTTAAGTGAGTCTCTTGTAGGCAGCATATGTAAGGGTCTTGTTTTCTTAACCATTCAGCCACCTTATCTTTTGATTGGAGCATTTAATCCATTTACATTGAAAGTAATTGTTGATAGATATGTAGCTATTGCCATTTTATTATTCATAGTTTTTACTTTTTTTTTTTTCCGTCTTAAAGAAGTCCCTCTAACTTTCCTTGTAATACTGGTTTGGTGGTAATGAACTCCTTTAGCTCTTTCTTGTCTGGGAAGCTCTTTATCCATCCTTTGATTCTAAATGATAGCTCTGCTGGGTAGAGTAATTTTGACTGTAGGTCCTTGTTTTTCATCACTTGGAATATTTCCTGCCAATCCCTTCTGGCCTGCCAAGTTTCTCTTAAGATATCAGCTGATAGCCTTATGGGAGCTCCCTTGTAGGTAACTGACTACTTTTAAGGTTCTTTCTTTGTCTTTGGCATTTTGCATTTGAATTATGATGTGTCTTGGTGTGGGCCTCTTTGGGTTCATCTTGTTTGGGACTCTCCGCACTTCCTGGGCTTGTATGTCTATTTTCTTCACCAGGTTACAAAAGTTTTCAGTCATTATTTCTTCAAATAGGTTTTCACTTCTTTGCTCTCTCTCTCTCTCTTCTCCTCTAGTATCCCTATAATGCAAATGTTGGTAATCTTGATGTTGTCCCAGAGACCCCTTAAAATCCTCATTTTGTGGGGGGGGGTGAAGGGATTCTTTTTTCCTTTTGCAATTCTGAATGGGTGTTTTCTGCTACCTTATCTTCTAAGTAGCTGATTTGATCCCCTGCTTCATTGAATATACCGTTGATTCCCTTTAATATAGTCCTCATTTCAGTTATTGTAGTCTTTATTTCTGGTTGGTTCATTTTTATGTTTTCTATTTATATTTTTATGGTTCCTGTCTGTTTGTTGAAGTTTTCCCTGAGATCACTGAGCATTTTTAAAACCAGTGTTTTGAATTCTACATCCAATAGATTGCTTGTCTCCATTTTGCTTAGTTCTTTTTCTGGAGCTTTGTTCTGTTCTTTCATTTGGGATGTGTTTCTTTGTCTCCCCATTTTGACTGCCTCCCTGTGTTTGTTTCTCTGTAGTAGTTAGGGCTGCTATGCCTCTCGTTCTTAGTAGAGTGGGCTTATGTAGTAGGTGTGCAGTGGGGCCCAGTGGCACAGTCTCTCTGGTCACCAGTGCTGGGTGCTCCAGGTGGTGTCTCCCTTGTGTGAATTGTGTGTGCCCTCCTGTTGTAGTTGAGCCTTGATTGTTGTTCACACATTAGTGGGAGAGTTTGACCTTTGAGCTGATGGGTTGTGAGGACCGGCTGTGACTATGATGGAGCTGTTGTGCAGGACTGGCCCTACAGAGCAGGATTCACTTTATCAGGGCTCTGGTGCCTGCCCAGTGTGCCCTTTGGGTGTGTCATCTTTGGAGGTGACCAAGTGATGATCATACTGTGTCCAAAGCTGGCCCAGGGACTTCTTGGAGAGGACCCAGTTTAGACCAAATTCAGAGGAGGCCTGTCCCCTGCCCAAGGCCACCTGGCATGAGTCACAAAGCAATTTACAGATAGCCATTGCTCACACTGGGCTCAAGGGGCCAAGCTGCAAACTGAGGCCAGCTGTCACTAGTACTGGGCTTAGGGCTGCTCAGCAAGAAGAATAGGACATGCCAAAGCCACATGCTGCTTGTTTGAGTTTTGTGAGCTTCTGAGGAAATTTAAGAAAGTCCACAGCATGAGCCAAGACTTGCCATTTGTTTGGAAAAGCTGATGGAAGTGGCTTGAGTGCGCCCAAAAGTTGGGGGTCTCAGGGAATCACCAGCGCAGGTTGAAGAGTGTTAGCCAGATTGATAGAGGCTCAGATATGGCATCTGCCTACCTCTGCACATCAAGAAAGGGGAAGGATCAACAAATAAACACTTCCCAGCAATTCTGTTTGGGAAACAAACTCCCTTCCAGCCCTCATCCTGAAGCCAGACAACTCGGTTCCTCCGCATATATCCCTAGCACCTTTCAAGTTTGTGCCCCAGCACTGGAGCTCAGAGCAAGTGAGTCCATCAGTGAGTAAGTCTGTGCACGGGCTCTTTAAGAGGAGTGCCTGGGACTCCAGCTGCCCTCCATCTCACTCAGCCATAATCTCTGCTGGTTTCACAACCAGAAGTTATGGGGACTTCTCTCCCTGGCACTGAAACCTGGACTGGGGAGCCTGGCATGGGGCTGTGACCCTTCGCTCATCTGGGGGGAACATCCACAGCCAAGGTATCCCTCCTAATTTTTAATGGTCACACGTGGGTGTGGGACCAGACCATTCTGTATCTTTGCCCCTCCTACCAGTCTCAAGGTAGCTTCTTCTGTATGTCCTTAGTTGTAAGGCTTCAGTTCAGCAAGGCTTCAGGTGATTCTCATTGATGGTTGTTTTGTAGTTTAGTTGTAATTTGATGTAGTCCTGAGTGGAGGTAAGCACAGCATTTACCTACTCCACAGTTTGACCGGAAATCTCCCTTAGAGAATTAAGATGGTGTTATTCTTTTCTTATATGAAGGTAGATGGTAGATTTTTAATTATTTGCTGATAAATTTTAGTGAGTATTCTACTTACCATAATGAAAAGTCTATGCATTATCAATCCAATAACTATTTACATTCTGAAATATGTATTATAGTACATAGTATTAATTATTCTTTGTTCATTAGATATGAGAGTTTGAAAGGATTTGCTACATACTATCAGAAAGGGGAGGACCCACATGTTTATAAACACATATTATATGGTCAGCTATGTCCTAGATGCTAGCAATAAAAAGTGACTGAAATAAGAAGCTCACACTATTCCTCGCAAGAGACCCAAAAAAAAATTAATTAATTAAATGCAATAAAGAGGGTGAAAGCTATAATATAGTTTGGATAAGCAAGAAGAAATAAATCAACATGGGGAAGCTGAAGAAATCCTCACAAAGCTGTGCTTCTTTTCTAAATGAAGTTATTTCCAGGAAGCCTGCAAAAAAGGCTTTCATGATTTTTCCTGACAAATTTTTAAAAAGAAAACCACCGATGACCATTCTGGAAAATGTTAAGCACCCCCTCTGCTGTTTTGTGGCTAAAATTTTTTTTTGCCCCAAGCTAGAGGTTTTGGTGGTGGTGGTAGTGGGCATGATGCAGGATAACGCTCTTTAAGGAGAGGTAAGGAAATGGTTCAGTCATTTATCCCTTACTCAGATTCGTCTTTCATAAATATTTTTATCCACAAGTATCCATAGTTATTCTGTGCCTGAGAAGGAACCTGGACTGACTTTCATTTTCAAAGCCAGCTTCTGATGTAGCCATTTCAAGGGAGTTGTGCAGAGACCATGTTTGTAGAAATACTTAGTTTCCTCTTTTTACATGTCAAAGGAAAGTAGCAATCTTGGTGACAGTCTTATTGTAAGGAGTAGTGATAGTCTTGGAATCATCACTTCCGTGTTGCTCTCAGTACCCTAATTAAAGTTCCAAGGTCCTACATAAACTGCATAGTAATTTCACCCTTCGGAAAAAGGCTGTCTTCATTCACTTAGACAGCTTGTTTCTAAATGCAGGATGAAAGTGTATCACTTCCCTAGTAAGTTAAATCAGTATTAAGTAACAGAGCCATTAAGGCAGCTGGTCTTTGCAAATGGTTGGTCTCTTAATCATCTCACATTTTATTTTCAGTAAGCTTATTTATTGTGGACTCTCATCCATAAAAGGTTCTTTGCATCCTCAGTTTTTTGCAAACCCCTGTCCATGTGACCCCAGCCTGTCTTAAAGCATCCACACAACATTGCCTTTAACAGCCCTTGGATTTTTATTCAGGAGTGTTTTGGTTCTCAGTATTGAAACTGAAGCCACTCCCTCCTCTGGATATTACTGGGTAATAAACCCCTGTTCTGACAGTTTCTGCGTATTCTAGCTCCAGGACCACCTCTCGGGCTCTCTTCAAGCTGCCTCTTTCTCTTCTGGTGCACACCACCCCAACAATTCTTCCTTAACCTCAGGGATGAGTCCTCTGTCATTTCACCCCTTCCACCTATTTCAAAAGTCCACTCCAGGAGGGATTTATTACAAGCTGATTATACTTCCATGTGAATGGAAGTCCATACTTAAATCTCGCAGAGTTATGCATGCTTTTTATGCATGCTTTTTAAAATCTGTCTTGGACTCCCAGTTGATCTTTCTGTTTCCTTTGCTTGCATTCTTGCTCTCAAAGGTCCTCTGAAATACAGTCAGGAATATTTTGTATTGACTGTAACTCACTCATATGTCATCACTGGCCTCCAGTGGCTTTTGCAACCCGTGGAATTAAACCTAGATCTCTCAGCCCGGTCATCAGGACCCAAGTGCCTTGGGTTCTCCACCTTTCGCATCCCTTCTCATACTTGTCTTGTTTTTTTCCTTTCTCACTTAGATCCAGCCACGCAGATTTTCTTTTCTTTTCCTCAAGCCTGCCAGGATTATTTGAACCTTCAAAACTTTTTACTAGTTTCTGCCTTTTCCTGGAATGCTCTTTGCCCCTGATCTTTGCATGATTTTCTTGCCTTTTACATTTTTTCTTTATAGCACATATCTCCGCCTTACCTAGTGTATGAATATGTGCTTGTTTGTTTCTTTTCTTTCCCTCTAGAAAGCAGGCTTCACATAGGCAGGGACACCGCTTTGTTCCCTGCTGTAACCACAGTGCCTAAAAGACTGCCAGACACATAGCAAGTGCTCCATAAATATTTGGTGAAATAATTAATAAGTGGTATTCCAGCAGCAAAAGCGTAGTAATAAAATAGCCAATATATCTGATATTCATTTTACATTAGGTAAGTTCTAAGCACTTCACATGAATTATCTCAATCTTGACAGTCCCACGAGATTGATATTATCGTAACAATCTTTGACCTGTAAAGCTATATAATAATAGTAAGTGGGAAAGTAAAATGTAGGCATTCTGACTCCATGGCCAGAACTATATGTTACCTAGTATTCTAGAAATCATATTACAAAGGCTGCTGTACGTAAATATTTTAATAGTGGATATTCCTCAGTGAGACTCAAAATACTCTAGGAAAATGCTCAAAGTTTGGAGATAGAGTCTTTGTATTTCATGCTCTGAAGCCTTTAGAAAGTTATATAACTCACAGCAAGTCTATAAATGCATCAGACTTCCAGTTTTGTCATTTGCAAAGCAGATTAACACCATCTTCAGGAGATCCTGTGTGCCCCTTTATATAGGAATGTTCACAGAAAGTGCTAACTAAATGGTTATTTCTATGGGGATGATAATAGTGACAGTTCTGATGGTGCTGTAACTGCTGATGCTGTGCTCTGCCTCACACATAGCTCAGCTTCACTACCAATAGGAACTCCGGCATGATTTACCATACCTGGAGGGTCGCCAGGACAGAACTGGCAGGAGGCTGTCGCATGGGAATATCGCGGAGCTTTAGGAAGCAGGTCAAGTGTGCAGCACTGTAGATGACTGCTAACATCCAGCATGAATAAATCTAAGCTCCAGGAGAGCCAGCTTCTCACAGGAACGCCAAGGTTGCCAGGTGAATGGAGAAGGAATGCAACTTGAGGAAGGAAAACGCCTGCTCTTGATTTGGGAAAACAGAAGTGTAGGTTTAAAAACGAAGACCCACCAAGTGCATACCATGATAATGATCGTCAGATGGTCTGCTGTCCAGTGGCAGGGAGATAGGAAATTGGAACAATAATAAAGATACACTGTTGCTGAGACTTCTGAATGGCGCAGAGGGTTTTCACAACAGCGTGTAATGCAAGCATAAACAGGTATAACAATATCTTAATCGTATGGCAAGCATATTATAAACAGTTTATATGTAAATATGATTCCAACCTTTATAACAACCCTAAGAAATACAGCGAGGCTCAATAACTTTTTCAAGGCCACTCAGTAAGCAAGTAGCTGCTGGGAGTCTGTATTACAAAAAATTATCCTGGAAAATGCAGGGAGGTGGCTCCATTGAGCCAGAAAACACAGCGAAGCCATGATCGGAAACATCAGTACAAGTATTGAGAAGCATGATGGTTTCCAAACATTCCCTTAAATAAAATTATGAGAATGTAATGAAATTTTCAGTTGATTAATTAAAATAAATTTTGACAATAACGATGTGACACATTCCTCCAAAGATTTAAATATTTAAATAACAGCACTATAATGAAATTCCTTCCATTAGCATCTGACTATATAAGCACATTTGCTCATGCTTTTCATATCTAAAAACAAAATTTAGAAATGGCATTTTGGTTGAAACTTGTTTCATTTTCTCAAGTAAGATTCGTCTGCAGGTAATTTAATTAATGGAAGAAAAAGAAGTTCCATCTATCTTATTATATACATTTTCATTAGTGGTTTTCAAAATTTGGTATATATTTGTGGTCTTTGGCCAAATTTTGGCAATTTATAGTCTTAATTTAATCTAAAAAATGATTAATGCTTAGTTTTATGGTTATGGGGTATTTTAAATGAGAATTAAGTGAATATACATATTTTTTTGTTGCAGAAGTGTATGGAGTAATAATAATAAATGTTTTAAAACTATTATATTAGAATAAAATTTTGTAGAGAAAGTAGAATAGAAATATGAATAAGGATTAAAAAGAATATAAAATTTCTGAATGTTAAATAAGAGAGTATTCCTTATTATTTAAAAATATGGTAGTGGGTACTGAATTTGTACATTTTAATTCAATTGCTGCTATTTTAGAAGGCAATAATAATAAAATATTGTGACATCTCTAACATATATAACAATAAAATACAAGAAAATGAGAATAAAAGTGAGATGAAGTTGAATTCATAAGATTCTTATATTGTTTTAAAATAGCGTAATACTGTTTGAAAGTAGACCATAATTACTTAAAGATAAATAATGTAATCACTAGAGCAATCATAAAAAATAACACAAAAATATAGCTAAATGATGATACACAAAAAAATAGTATACAAAAACAATATGCAATTTAACCAATAAAAAACAAGAAAGGCATAGGATAAACATGAAATAAATTACAAGATAAAAGAGCTAAACTGAATTACATTGATAATTACTTTAACTCTATTTGGCTAAACAACCAATTAACAAGAACATATTTTCAGTCTAGATTAAAGAATAAAAAGAATCTAACTATATTTTTAAAAGATATACTTAAAATATAAGCAAACATATAATTCGAGTTAAAGTGTTAAAGGAACAAAGCATACTGTAGTGTGGCTCTATAATATTATACTAAGAAGATTTTGAAAAAAAGTGGTAGCAAAAAATTTCATAATGGTGAATCAAGTTCATCAAGAACAATAACACTTTTGTGTATGTACCTTTAAAACCTATATTTACACAAGGGGAATCTTTGAAGAAATAAATAAATAAATGCAAGGCATAGTTTGAGATTTTTTAACAACTTTCAGGATTTGATAAAACAGACCAAGCCAAAAAAAAAAAATGACAGTACAAATGTAAATGATTTGAAAAACATGATTAACCTGTATGACCTAGTGAATACACACTGACTGTTACACCTAATAAACATAGAGAGAATATTTATTAGAATACACTATACACTGGATACTAAAACATGTCTTCATAAATATTGAAGGCTTGAAATCAGTTTACATCATCTGACTACATGGTATTTAATTAAAAATTAATAGGTACCTTATAATAAGATATCTGAAAAAAAATCCCTAAGTATTTGGAAATTTAGCAGCATACTTCTACATAAACCATGGAGCAAGCAAAAAAAAGTAATAATAGATAAAAATAAAACAATATAACTGTTTTATTTTACAATATTAAAATTCACATCATACTGGTAATTATATCACTTGCAACTACTGAAACACAGAATAAAAAAATTAGATGTTAACTTTAGAAATGTGTTAAGGACTACATAGCTTTTCAAAATTCTCTTAGGGGAGTACTTGAGTGACAAAGGGTGAAATCTACTGCTCCAGCTCATGGGACATATTTAATGAATAATCCGCGCCATCAGAGACCATGGCAATGAAGGGTGAATTGGGGGAACGCGTACACAAGGGTTGAGAGTCCTATATTGCTACTTCGCTTGCAGATTTGTGTATTGAGAAGTTACAAGATCCTGGAGGGGCCAAGTGTGTGTGTGTGTGTGTGTGTGTGTGCGCATGTGAGCGTGCACGCGCGCGCACACACATACACACACTCCTAGTACTTTTAGGTAGGAGCGGCACTCAGCTTGTCTCCCAGAATGGTGCAAGAGTAGCAGAAAAATTCTTATTACCCTAAGTGTGTTTGGATGTAGTGAAAAGCTCACCTTCTCTGAAAGGGCTTTGCATCAGCAAGAGACAACTCAGATGCCACCTGCGAACTGATGGCAGAGTTTAAATAGAAAAATGTCATCATAGATGCCAATATAAATAAGTAAAATCAAATATTAGTTGAACTATTTTGATGCAATTCAAGTAAAAGAGGGACATGCTTACATACTTGAAATTGTTTTGCTCTCTTAATGGAAAAATAATAGCATCCACTTATTGAACTTTATGTCAAGCACTGTAAGAATTCCACATGTATTAACTTATTTAATTCTCACAGCTACTACATGTGATAGATGTTATCATAATTCCAATTGTAGTGAAGGCAACAATTCATTAAGAGGGATGTAATGTTACCAGGTTATATCATTTATAAGTGGAGAAGCAGGAATGGGAATTTGAAACAGAAATTGAGATTCATTTTGAAATAAAAAAAAAGATAAAGCTATTTTGTGGGTTTGTGTGTGCATAATCTGTGGATATGACAAATACATATATGTACATACAAACATCACTAGGACTTCACTGATTGATACAGCTGGATAGCACCTCCTTATGTTTTGTTTCCCATGGCTGCTTTTCCTATCCATGAGTCAAATTTCCTCTCAACATCAAACCAGTTTACAACTGCCAAATCACATCAACTCAAGAGAAGATGCTTTAAAGGTCCAACTTCTTTGTTGATGAGCCACGCTCTATTGTTTGTAGCACTCTTGTTTGTAGTGGAGAAGGAAAGATGATTATAACCCTCCCATCACACATGCAAGTCAGTAAAAGGAAAAAGAAAACAAGAAGTTATAACTTCTTTTTCCTACATAGAATTTAGACATAACATTCTGAAAGGACCTAAGGAAATAGGAAATTCCTTTCATCTCCTCAAACCCTTCATGGGCCAAAGATTGTATGTATAATGAAAAATATCCATAGAAACAATAGGAATGACTTTATTCTTATAATTCCACCATCTATCCATTTTGCCATGCAGAAATTATGATGTTTCTGATCTCATAAAATGTTTGGATATTTTTTAAGTAATTGAGGAAAAAAACACTTTAGAAATAAAATTCACTCTGTTTTTTGTACTTGGGGGTTGAGAGGTAACCTTCCATAGAATAAACAGTTTTCATAAGTTTGTTATAATGTCATTCTTTAATAGCACTTTATGTACATAACACTCAAGCATGGCAACATAATAGCCCTGAGAAATACACAATCTAAACTGTGTGGAAAGTATTATTTTATGAGGTGAATAGACAAACCCATTAGTCAGTAGAGTGAAGATGGCATTTTTGTTTCTAGTTCTTCCAATTCTCAATACCTGTGCACTGTGAAAGTAATCTTGTGATGTAACCATAAAAACTGAAATGCATTTATATCAGAGGCCCCTTAGGAAAAACAATATATTGGCAATAAAGTTCACTGAATGACATATACATGGAATTTGTTGCAATTGGTTTTGATTCTGCAGAGGGGATTACATTCTGGTGCAAAAGGTGATTGGATAAAAGGCTGGTGGATAAATTAAGAAAAATAATAAAAATACTTTCCCTGACAATCTTCCACAGCTTTGTCATCACACATAAAATTCAATGAAATTAGCAATGCCTCTTGTTAAGTAAACATTTTTACTTACTTCGTCTGCTTATTTCCTTGTCTAGACTTAAGATTTTTACAGGCTTCACTATGCTTCACAACAAAGCTGCAGTGTCTCTCTTGACTTTAACTACAACAGATACAGGGAACAAGGATCTTTTTCTTAATTTTTTTTCTCTTAGGTAGGAGTCATAAAGCACCAGAAAAGCATAAAAATTCTAAGGAATACATTCAAATTATTTTAAATTTAAAAGGTTGACATATAAACAAGGGAATTAGGGAGAAATAATTTGAGGAGTATAGAATCCTCAGGCTGCAAGATTTGCTGAGATCACTTTCAATTTATGTTGTTTCTTTTTTTTCTCCCCTCACATTACCACAGATTGAAAGCCCAGAAGTAGAAGAAATCTCTAGTAATTGTCATTCAAATGTATCAGCAGAATTATGAGTTAACCTGGGGCTCCCTCTCTTCACTTTTATAAAGACTCATTTCACCTGGTTAAGGTGTCATCTGATCCACTGACTGTAGACTTTCCAGCCTGGATCACTGGCATTTAAACTTGACAAAGAACACAATGGAGAGTCCTTCCAGTTCTAGCGATAGGTCAGTTTATAAATAAAGAAAATATTAAGACATTTATGGGATACTTAATATATATGTTCTGTCCTAATACTTGACTGAGATTAACTTGGGCAGAGAAGTAAGGCAGAAAGAGTTGTGATAACTTCCCCATATCCAGGCAGTCTGGCTCTAAAGGCCAGGCCTTCCTAAACTATATTTATTTTCCTTACTCTAGACCCAAAAAGTCTGAGTAACTGTCTACAGATGTGAGTGTAGGTACAATGCTTCTTACAGAGAAAACAAATAGAAACTTTCTGGCCTATGTATAAAATATAAAAATACACATATTGTAGAAACCGATAACATTGGATGGTTCTGGAGTTAGGACTTGGATAAATGAGGAATAGTGGTAGAAGAGAGGTTTTCATGTATATTTTTCTGGAAGTTTTGAATTTTGAAATATCTAGATGCATTACTTTCACCAAAATAAATAAAACTTAGAAAAAGCCAATTATAAGATTCAGTAGATTTATCATGTCAACAAGCAATTGTCAGCCCAATATTAAAAAGAAAAGTTAAAGACATACTTGGGGAATTCAGGATGTTTTATTTTGCCAGGCAAATGCTTTATTCAATATCCAATTAAATAATAATGTGCTAACTACATTTAGTTTATTTTCTTACACCGAGTTAACATTCACTGTAATGACAGTTTCATCATGCTAAAATCTATTCACAAACCTATGCTTTGAAAAAAAAGTGCTTTTCTAGAAACTGTTATGTACAATACAAATAGAAAACATATTATTTAGTCATCGAATTGTCACATGATACAAAATAAAACCAATCAACATTCAGTATACATTAACAATATTTTTGAGGAAGAACATTTTCTTTACATTTGGCAGTTCTGTTCAAGAAGGATTTCTATAATTTTAAACGAAAAGTAATAAAATTATATACAATTTAATAATGTTCAAAGTAAAAGGTATTAAATAGCACAAATAATATTACAAAACTAAACACCCTTAACCATCTATCTATCAGTTTGGGTTTACATGAGGCAAGGGGTCCCATGTAGTTTCCCCTATCCTCTGACTCTAAAACAACTGTACTTCAACTCCGTTCATAGAATAGATTGGCCACACACACACAGAAGATGGGTTTGGTTTTACACACATTTCTACTTGTGCACATACAAGAGAATAAAGAGGTTTAATTACACCCTTTAAGCAGGCAAACTATATCATAAATTGTTTTAGAGACTGCTTATAATTATACACATTTGCGACAATAGCTTTTAATCAATAGCTTTTTTTAAAAAAATGAGTACTATGTTGTGTTTGAACTAGTTTTTCCCCATTGAGGCCTCCTCTTATAATAATTTACCACCACTTAAATAAGTAATCATATTCTTAGATTCTCAACGGTTACACATTCATTTTAACAATGACTTTTAGTTCTTGAAGCTTTCTTTATACTGCAGTGCTTAAAAAGGTGATATATCTACCTTACCTTCTTCAAGGATTAACGACAAATAAAACTTTATACTCAGTTTTGATTAGGTATCTGATGCAATTTGTTTGCAACAGTAAACATGAAAATATCTTTAATGGTAGATAAAATGAAAGAGCAAAAGTTGTGTTTTAGAAGAAATATGAAGAAATTTTTCATATTTCTTCCATCTAATTGTCATTTGGAGTAGAAAACTTAATATCAAATTATTTTAATAAAATGATCCAAACATACAATTAGAAGATAATTATTTTATTAATCACAAAACTTATCAAATTTGTATTTACAGAGCAGTGAACATAATGTACCAACATTCTTTTAAAAGAATGTCTATTTTTGTTCAGATTAGATTTTTTTTCATTTCTCCCCAAAATGACCACACAAAAGATCATTAAAAATGAACTGATGACTTAAAAATCAATGTTATCTCATGTTGGTAAACAAAAAAAAATGTGAATTAATCATCAAAATTAATTATTAAAGTTAAAAACTAGTCACATTCCTTATAAACTGTTAATAAAATTCTATTTTCTACTTTCTTTTTTTCCATTCTGATGGTTTCACCTTTCATATACAAGTTTGATATTTCAAAAATTTTTTCTTATCTTGTTTAATTTGCCACAAAAGACTAAAAATTTAGAACACGGTAATCAATTTAAAAGTATAACATTATATTCTCTAAGTCTAGAATAACTTAAATAACTCCTCAAAAGAAAGTGTTTCTGTTTGGAAGATAACATAAAACTATAAACTTAAATGCTTCTCTGACATAATTCCAATCAAAGACGTTTATTGTGAGGGTCATTCATTTTTATCTTCCTGAAACAAGCGAACAAAGATCAATGACAGATACCAGCAACTGACAACTTTTACAAACTTAAAAGTAACGAATAACATATTTCCCTGGAAGCATACAAACTTCCGTTTTTTCTTTATGAATTACTTATGTTTTGTGCAGCTGTTAGATGCCCTCTTCCTTGTCTTTTCTCTATTCTACATTTCTTTGACAGCTACCCAGTCACATGCATTTATACGACTTTTATACAGCTTTTACTATGTAAAAGTTGCAAAGTTAGTTATTTGTTTTCATATATAAAATCAGTGACAATTAGAAATCTAAACCCTTAAATCAAGGAAGGAAGATCACAGGGTTACGGCCCTTGTTCAATTAATTAAGGGATGTAAGAATTCTAGTTTTATAGTCGCCATATTGATTTTGAAGAAAAGGTAAATAAAGATATAAATAAAATCTGGGTTAATTTAAATATTTATATGCACCATGAGGACCATGACATGTCTAGTGCTAGTCAATATCATACAAGAAAATGCATGCTCATTTCAGTTCATGTAACGTTCACTTTAGGAGTGTGTAACCATCTTTCTCAGGAATTTCCCATGGGTAAAGAACAAGGCTCATTGTTCAAACTTTGATCACTGATGAGAGACCATCTGCTACTGGAAGCCTTCGCCCCATGTAAGAAGACATTAGGACTCTGGCAACTGATTCCTTCTGTTTCTACTTTTCCGGCTGTTGATGAGAGCCTTTAATTTGCCATAGTCCCCTCTCATTTTTTGGGCTTCTTCTCCCTGGTGATGTTGCTGCCGAGTGTCTTTGCAGTACTGATTAATCATCTGCATTTCTGAGTGGCTAAATGCCCCCATGATGTCTTTCGGGTGGAAGGGTAAAGCCCTCACGGAGCTGGCCCAGGTCCACGGGGACCATTTGTCTGTTACAACAGCCACCATTTCAGAATCTAAAACTTTAAAGTTGATCTTGGCTATGGTCTGCTTGAAGCTGTTTTCTGTCGCAATGCAGTGATACAGCCCTTGGTCAGAATCCTGAATGGAGCGGATCAGGAGTCCTTGGGAAGTGGCTATGATTCGTTCATTCAGCTTGACCTAAGAGAGAGACAGACATCAAACCCAACTCTATATCTTCTAAAAAGATAGCCAACATATAGAGTACTGTTGACTTAAACACATTTGGCAGAAGCATGGAATACTAATTAACTTCCTTCTTAAGAACTAGGCACAAATTTTTGGTCAGTTCCATTGTTTCCTTTTGCTCAGATCTTGTCTCAAGGGTCCTGAATCTACTAATGAGAGGATGAAGTTATCACCTATATTGCCAAAGATAGCTTAAAGTGCATTCCCTTTAAATACAAGTAGTTTCTTCAGATACCAGCCCAGAATTCTGGTTGCTTTTGGAATGTGACTCACAGTCAACATATATAACAAATAAATTCCACATATAATTTAAAATATCTATTTCAACCTTGAGTTCTTGTCTTTTATTGTAACAAAAACACTCACTTATTAGTAAAAACAAAAAGCCACAATTAAAGGATTGAATTTATCTTTTTTAATGAATGAATGTTCAACAAACTAAAAATTACATAAGCAGAGGCAGAGTTTTGAACATTATCATGGGCTTTTTCCAATTATCCCATATAAAAAAAATCACTAAAAATAAGCTGAAATATCATTTCTTGTAAGTCTTCTAAGTGGTTTTACTTTCCAAGGAAAGGTAATACAAAGCTATGAGGTTAATATTTAATTACTTTACAGGTTTATACTGAACAAAGAAACAAAAAACAGAAAACAAACAAAAACCCTATCATTTGCTGGATATCAGATAAAGGCTGGAAATACATCTTTTTTACAGTTCCAGCTACAGTTTTGTCAGTGAACAGATTAAAAACCTAAGTGGTAAGAATTTTCTTGACATGCATACTCTGAAATGCTCTTTCACTGAGGGAAAAAAGAAAGTTGACCCAAACAATAAAAAGGAATGCATGTGAAATGTTTTTCTAAATGGTAAGTTTCTGTGTAAATGTGTATTTTATTAATAAAATCCAAATCAAAGATAGGTTGTTTTAGATAAAAAGTAATCCACACAAAAGCACCAAGAGGAAAAGTACAGTATTGAAATACAGACAATAGAACAGAACTAGAAAAGAGCAGGAGGAAGCAAAGACTAAAATATATAAAGCAAAATTCTGATGTTAATGTAATTTTTAAAGTTTAAATGTGCCTCAGGAATAGTTTAAATAATGTAGAAATACATTCATAAAAAAAGAAAAGAAAATACTTCCTATTTGTGCAACATTGGGGAAAATTTTGGAGGTCAATTTGATAATATCCATATAACATGTATATAATATATATATTTGGTGCAGAAATTTCATTGATAGGTATTTGTATAAAATATGTACTCTCACAAGTATGCATACATTCATTTGCATGATATTTTTGAAAAGAGGAAAAACAGGAAAAAACCTAACCGATCGATAGCTTTAAAAAACTTAAGGTACATTCATATAATGGGACACTATGCAATCAAGAAAAATGAGGTAGTTCCACATGTACTGATATTGAAGTGTGTGTGTGTGTGTGTGTGTGTATGTGGGGGTGTAAGAAAATTATTGAGACTAGGAGAATATTTGGAGGAATACATAATGATTGAAAATGTAATGTTGGTAGCCTTATACTCTGGGAAGTGGGAATAAGTATTAAAATGAAGCAGATAAGGGCTTTTATTTTTCACTTTATGCTGCACTGTATAAACTATTTGGATTTTTCTCTGAGTTTTTACCATTTGTCTTACTTTTTTGTTTCAAGTTCAATATTTATATATTATTAACATGAAAAATAAGTGTGTTTGCCTAAACTAAGGAAGAATGAGGATAAGTTTAATAAAATACTAATAGTATATTCAACTAAATTAAAAATGAGTGGACTTGTGCTCTGCTTAGATTTCGGACAAAACAGATTTTATAATTATATTAATTTTTTCATAATCATAAATTAAAGGATTCTTATGTTTCTGAAATTTAAAAAATCAAGATAGTAATATTTGCGTCTCCACATTCTTGAGCATTCTGCAATGGAACAATAGAGTTATCACAAAAGAGATTTGATTCATAAGACATTCCATTTTAAATTTTGTTTATTAATTTCTGTGCCATGTATTCAAGGATATCTATATATATATATATTCATTTACTTTAATTTTAAATAGAAATTATATTCAACTTATTGTATATTATTCTATTGAACATTCTACTGAATAAAAGAAAAACATTTGATCCTTGTTAGATAATCCCTTGTTTGAGTTTTAGATTTCCCATTCACATACATACAGACAGACTTTCTCAGGAAGGGTGGTTCGTGTCCATGTATCATGTTCTAGTCTAAGAACTCCATTCTGTATAATAATCATCATCAAACATTATGGCTCCTACCCCACATTACTTTGTAAGGCACTTATTTTATAATCCACATCTATTCAAAATAATTTAAAATTATTAGACTGTATAAATTTCAAGACTTCTCTGATGATAGATTTTGTAGCAAAGAAAATAGATATCAAATAAATCATTTTTATTAATGAAAAATTAAAATAAAATTAGTATCATAGAATTCTAGGGCAAGAAGGGGTCCTGAAGTTCACCTAGCTCATATTTTCTCCAGATAGTTAAATCCTTTCTTATACAAGTGGTCATCGGTCTATTTTTCATATTCTAGTGACAGGGGACACAAATTTCTTAAACAGCTCATAACATCATTGGATAGGCAGGTCTGAGCATTAGAAAGTATTTTCTCATAGGGAGCCAACATCTATTTCAGTAACTTTGATGTAGCGTCTATGTTCTATAGCTTGGGATGTGTCCATTCCACATAGCCCTAATCAACTTAATATGTAGTATGTAGTATCAAAACTGCCCACAATGGAATCCACATAAATAAAGGAGGCTCCATTTTCCCCTTTCCTCCATCAGGCTTTTTGATGTACTGCTAATAGCACTACATTTTAGAGTACTCGAAGGCTATATATGAATATATACATATACATATACATATATATACATTTACATATATATGTGTATATACATGTATATGCATGTATATACATATGTGCATATCTTTTTTTCTTTCTGTCATTTACCATGCATGACACCATGACATCGATATAATGGAATTCATTATTTATAATATTTTACCCTATGCTGTTTTCCAACATTTCCCTTTTAAAACAGCTCTTTCCAATCAACAAAAGGTTAATGTGACTGTCCTTTTATTTGAAAACCTAGAGTTTTTTTCCATATCACTAAATAAAGGCAATGGTCTCATAAACAATGATTCCATATATTACCTAACCAAAACCCGAGAGTCATGAATAATAAAGCAATGGAAATGGATTACCATATAGCAGAAAAATGCTGTTTTCCATAAAGGTTATAGTTTAGTGTAATTTCTTGCTGAGGCAAATGGAACTTTTTTTTTTTTTAAAGCCCCTTTTATCTTGTGAATCACACAAAGGTGCTGTTGTGTGAGAACTTGGCTTCTGGATTTGCACACATCTTGTTTCTTTTACAAATGCTTCCTCACATCAATCCCCGTCTGAGTGCCCAAGCTCTTGTTTCAATCACCATGTTAGAGGTGAGCCAGTAGAGAGGATTTCTAATTAATCCATCAACTCAGCGGACAAAAGATTTTACAGAAGTTGGCACTTGTCATCCCAAAGACATAAGAGGATGTTCATACGCCTCTCCTTTTTCCTTTGATCTGAGCCTCGCTGGGGGATGGTGAGTTAATGCTCCTTCCAAAGCCCTGATTGATTGCTGCTGTGCTGCATCACTCACCTCTTTCCTCCTGTCTTTGTCTTTCTGCAATAACCACTTGATAGATGCTTGAGGAGACTTGGGGGCACACTCAAGGAAAGTGGTGTTGTTTTTTACTCCATACTGAACAATTTCAGCTGCATTTCTATATGCTGAAAAGCAAAAATAAAAGGAGGGAAGGGAGGGTGGTAGGGAGGGAGAGAGAGAGAGAGAGACAGAGAGAGAAACCATGGAATTTACAGCATGTTCTTCTACATGAATGTTTATTTCTCTATAAAATTGGATCAATTATGGTAGCCCCCAAAAGGCAATCTTAATAATTTAACAAGGAGACTATTACACACTGTTTATCTGTGTTGTTTAATCTAAAGGGAAGGAGAGAACGACTTAGGGAATAAGTATTTATTCAAGAATCATTCTATACCGAAGAGTAGAGGTGTAATATAACAGTAATAGGAACACACTTAATGGCACTTGGACAACATCTTTGTGAATCAGGTTTCCTAAGTTTTTCAGAGCCGAGCAGACTGAGTCTCTCAGTTTTGAGGTTTTTTTTTTTTTTTTAAGCTCTCTGAGTTTTGAGGAAACAAACATCTGGAAAAGGCAGAAAGCAAGGTGAGGCCACAGTGCGATGCAGCGGTTGAGAACACAGGCTTCGGAATTAGAGGCACCTGAGGAAAACTCCTGACTTTACCCCTACTGGCTGTGTAGCCTTAGAGAAATTACATGATCTCTCTGTGTTTCAGTTTTATTTGGCCCTAAAACACAGACTGTTATATTTTTATACAGGTTTCTTTACTGAATTTCTTAAGTTCAAAAAGCATTTAGTGTTTATCATGTAGTAGCCTTAGACCTGGACAAAATACTCATTTATAAAGTGGGAATAGAAATAGACCCTACTTTACTACAATTTCTTGAGCAGTAAGTGAGATCATCCATAAAAAAGCATTAAGCTCAGGTTCTGACACAAAATCAACATCCATGTCTGTTCATCATTACCTTCACAGCCAATATTACCACCACTAGGACTATGGCAACTATTAATAAGAACTGACACAGATTTATAAAATACTCAGTAAATAGAGAAATGGTAACCCGGATTTATTCCCTCAGTTAGATGTATGGAAAATTAAGCAAAATGTGTCTTAATTTGTCCTTGTAGCTGGCGTAGTTAGTAACAAGAATCCTTACTAAAAGAAAAAAATGCCCAGGCTCAAAAAGGTTATCAATAGAAGTCTCAATGTAATGTGTTAACGGTACATCTATGGCACCTTGGTGAGCCAGGAGGAAGTTCTTCCTGGGGATATTTGTGTTGGGGTTGAGATGGGATGAGGGGATGAGTGGGGAAAGTATATCATGGTATCTCCACATGAGGATGGGAAGAAAGGGATTGGGTTAATTGTAAGAAACAAGGCAGAGTTGTCAAAAATACATGAAATGGTTATAAATTGTAAAATCAAGGCACTGTAGTATCCCCATTTCCAGAGCAAGATTATTTGCAAGAGCCAAAAGGTAGAAGCAACCCATGTGCCCAGGGACAGATGAATGGATAAAAAAAATATGTGATATATATATATATATATATATATATACACACACACACACACACACACACACACACACACACACACACTGGAATATTCTTCCACCTTGAACAGGAAAGAAATTCTGACACATGGTATAACAGGAATGATCCCTGAGGAAGACATTATGCTAAGTGAAATAAGCCAGCTACAAAATGACAAACATTGTTTGATTCCCCTTATAGAAGGTATTTCAAGTAGTCAAGTTCATAGACACAGAAAGTAGAATGGGGGTGGCCAGCAGCTGAGGAAGGGGGAATAGGGTGTTAGTGTTTAATGGGTACGGAGTTTCACTTTGGGAGGATGAAAACGTTATGGAGATGGATGGTGGTGTTGGTTGCACAACAATGTGAATGTATTTAATACAACAGAACTGTACACTTTAAAATGATTAAAATAGTAAATTTTATGTTATGTATATTTACCACAATAAAAAACAAGCAAAGTGAGTGCTATTCTCTTTGTTCTTAGTAGTAAATTTAAAAAAGTAATGTTTTTCTTCAGAAAGAAAAAATAGCTAAGAAAATCTGTAATTGAAAGACCTACCAACAACATACCAAGGTATCTGTGCTGCCAGACTTGTTTTTCACAGTTCTTAGTATATATACAAATAATATTTCATTTTTAATAACCATATATGAATACCAGTAATTATATAGCAAATCTTTCTTTAAAATATTAATAAATTTATTAATTTATTACGATGTTTCCTTTACTGAAATGTGATATGGAGCATTGCTACTCTTCATCAAGTTTGACCACTGCTCACTTTTAATACCTTTTAGATTAAATCCTCTGCATTGAGTCAATGGATTTCCATGTCTCACATCTTGTCTTCGGCTCCTCCTGTAAGTAAAGAAACATATAAAAATGACTTAGAATTAACATTGCCAATTATACCATGTTTAAAAGACAGCATTTTTAATTTTACAATCTTTTATTGCCTAAGCTTTTATAGAAAAAAGAGGTGCGATTATCTGATATTTCTTGTTGAACACTTATGATAGAGTACTTAACCTTGTTTTCAATCTAAATTAATCCAATCTCTTCCCACCTACCTCTTGTGCTCTAATGGCTATGAGCCTTCTATTATGTGCATTTCCTAGGTAAATGCTTGATTCCAAATTAATAGTGTAAATTTTTAGTGTGGAGACATTCACCTAAAATTTTCTAAGATGATAACTCAGAAAGTACAAATTCACTAGCATCTTCCTTCTTATCAATTTTTTTCTTAAATAAGCATACTTTTCTTTAAAAGGTCAATACTTTCTAAAAGTTTCCAGATATATTAAAACTTTTCCAAAACAAGTGATATCGAGATAGGATCTGGATATTTAAAATAAAGTTAAGTAAAATTGTTCATTTACTAGAAAAAGCATTTTCCTTCAGCTTTCTATTTTGAAAATTTTCAAGTCCCCAGAAAAATAGGTATATGAGTACAATGCACACTGGTATACCTAGATTCAGAAATTGTTGTAGTTTGTCATATTTATTTTTTCTCTCATATGCAAGTGTATGTCATGTATATACTGTGTATGCACATATATGCAAATAAGTTGCTGACATGTTTCACACTTCAATGCTTTAGCATATATTTTCTAAGAATAAGTAATTTTCCCACATATCACCATACTAAAGACACTAATATTTATTCAATAACATCATATAATATACATTTTATATTAAAATTTCCCTAGTTGTCCCAACATATCTCTTATGGATTTTTAAAGTATTCAGGATCCAATTAAATTTCACTCATTGCATTTAGTTACATATCACCAGCTTATACATTTCAAAAATTTAGTTACATTCTTTGTAAGTTAGTCATTATTTAAATACAAGTTTTAAATTATTTGCAAACTATTTAATTTCCTGTGTCTTAGTGTTACCTATATATATTAGTTTTAATTGTATTATGTAGTGCAACAAATCAAATTAGAGCAACTGACATTCTCTTCGAAATGAATCATGGATATAAGCATTGCTATGAGACAAGGAAGAGAACTCTCTTTACGGACTAGGAGTACCAGGATAAATTGAGTATTTGCTATCAATGCTGAGAAGTATAGATGACTGAGCATATCACCTAATTGGGTTAGTAATTAAGTCTCTCTTAATATTTTACCCTTAAAAATACATTGAAATATTCAGTAAAAAGAACAGAAATATTAAAATTTCACAGGGATTATGAAATTTACAAGGCAAAACTAATCTCAGGTCATTGAGAATGAAAAAAAATTCATTTCAATGTCCCAGTGAATACTTAATAGCTTATGTACTCAGTGGTTTACATATATCTATGTATGGGATTATAGGTATAAAATTCTGTGTCATTTAAGTGTGCTTTCCATAAAACAGTAACAGAATCCTTATTCAAATATACATTTCTACAGACATACAAACACAAACTAGTGGAAGTCACTCTTGTCTCAGAAAATACAATTAGTATTGTACTCTAGAAGAGCTCCTATATTAAGTTTTTACTGCAATTGCATTTACTATATATTTAAGTCACAGCATTATTTATTACCAGCCAACTTGTGAGTGTATATAAGAACACATTGGTGTGTTCTTATGGCTGAATTGGTTCTTTTCAGCCATCTAGACAAGCAATATCACTTGCATTGGTTAAATTTATTTTCCTGTGATCAGCATTATGTTATAGTTTACTCATGTACATGAATCCTCAAGCTGGGCAATCTGACTTTACAGTATCACATAACTCACAGACATTCAAATACGGAACAACATTATTACGGCTTGGCTTAAATGGTATCAGCAAGGCAGTCATCTGAGCCTTTTGTATGTGTAGATTCTCTGGAAGGCATTCACAGAGCATCGCGACAGCATGCTGGTAGGTCGAGTAATCTTATATTGCATGCAGGATTTGGAATTTGGCTCAAGTTGCGACTATTCCCCCATTATAGTCTATTCCTTTGGATAAACAATGAAATCATTTTCTTCTTGTATAGAAAACAGATATTTACTTGACAATTGAACAGATTACCCTGTCTTAAAATAAAATTTCTAACTATATATCTGAATCTAGAATAAATAACATTTGAGTCTAAATTGCAATATTTGATACAAATGCCCAAATATTTAAGATCCTTGAGGGGAAAAAAACCCCACTTATATTGTTTACTATGAACTACCTTCTTTTGAAAGAGAGAAATACTGAGCCAATGATATGTAACAACTTTATGGACTCCATTGATTTCCAAGTTTAACTATTTCTCTATTTTCATGCAAAGGACATGATTTTTTTCATTCTTATGAATTCCTCCACATGATCTTCGTGTTCCAGTTAGCGCAACTGGAATAAAACAAGGTTAAGTTAACACTGTTAAAGAAAATGAATGTCGGTGTGATGTCAGAAACAAGTCGGTGTGAGGGGTTCCTTGATAATCACCCCTTGAAGTTACAAGTTAAACAGCTATAATTCAACATGGGATTCCCTGAGCAACACACAAATATGTCTGACAGACCCACTTATCCAAACACCTGAAGGTGGGCGAATCAGAGCGAACAGGCGAGGAGCAAAGGGAGAAAGAAGTGCAGAGACGCGGCCTTAGGCTGCAGCCCAGAGCTCAATGCAGTCCTGGGAAAGGGAGGATTGAGTCTGCAGGTGCACTTTCTGTGGCCTGTGATCCTGCCTGAGGGATCAGCATATAATACAGCTGAACCCAGCGATTGGGGCAGAGACCTCAGGGCAAAGACCAAACACAGAAGTGCGACAACTATGGCCTAACTGCCCTCACTGCCAGGCAGAAAACAATGACATGAAGGGTGGTGGCCTCCTCCCACCCTCCAGAGCCTGCCTGCCCACACTCTCCCAGTGTTTGTGGCAGGACCCAGAAACAGTATCAGTGTCTGATTACAGTACAGAATATCTGCAGTGCTGAGGACTGGAGAGAAAGTTCCTGAGCGGCGGTCGCACAGTGCAACTAATGCCAGTGACAAGGGAGGAGGAGCTATAGGGACGAGGCAGCTGTGGTCTGGCAGTCGCCATTACTCGGAAGAGAACAAAGCACAAACACACCAGCCACCTCTCCCAGTCAATCCTGCTCCCACCTTACATGACCGATTGCAGCAGGGGCACCCAGGGCTGCTGAGGCACACAGTTCTGCATCTGGCTGCAGGGGCAGCACTGAGATTTCAGAGGCTCAGAACCCCATCACCCAACACATCCTCCCATGGGGATGGTGCTCTGAGACTGAGGTGACCTGGTCACAGAGGGGAAGCCAACCTCACCAGGAATTCTCCCATCATTGGAGAAGCCAGAACAGCTCAAGAGAAAATAAAATGCCCCAGCGCCATCTACTGGAAAGCAAAAGAAAGACCTCTTTATATGAACCTGAGACAGAATTCACTTCTGTAGATGCCCAGGAAGAGAAATAACCCATCAACTACCACGTTAACAAGGCAGCTAAGGAAGAAAATTAAAAATCTCTAGAGGGCCAGCCGAATGGCGCGATGGTTAAGAACTGGCTTGGGATCCCAGAGGGCCCCGGTTCAGATCCCACATATGAGGGCCAGTGACACTGCCCTCCACAGCTAAGATGCTGAACAACAGCTCAACCTGGAGCTGGGTTGCCATGAGTCGCCGGCGCCGGGGTAGGCTGCAGCCCCCGCTGCAGTGGGTTGCCATGGGCTACCATGTGTAGCCAGCAGCCAACGTGAGCAGCCAGCAGCCCCAGTGAGCGGCCAGCAGCTGCAGTGAGCGGCCGTCCAGAAGCCGGCGACTGATCTGCCTCACCCGGGAAGAGTGCAATGATGGTGCCAACTTGGGCCAGTGAAGCAACGTCCTCCATAACTAAACTGAAGAACAAAACGAAAGCAACTTGTCTGTTCCCCTTCCCCCAATTCCCCAGCACTGTTCCCATTCCCCCAATTCCCCAATAAAAATCTTAAAAAAAAAAATCTCTAGAAAATAAAGACATGGAAAAATGCAACTTAAATGACAGGTAACGCAAGATTGCAGTTCTGAAAAAAAGTCAGTGAGGTGCAAAGAAACAAAAACTCAGAACACAGATAAAAATTTTAGTGATTACCAGAGGGAAAGTGGTGGTGGTGGTGGGGGGGAGTGGTAGATGAGGAGAAAGGGGGTCAAACATATGGTGATAAATGATCTGATTCTGGGTGGTGAACACACAATGCAATACATAGATGATGTGTTACAGAAATGTACACTTGAAACCTATATAATTTTACTAACGCCATTCCAATAAATTTAATAAGTAATAAAAAAAAGAAAATGAATGTGGAAAATTCTCTGAATGAGCATTTTTGATCATTACTATTTAATCTCTAAAGAAAATAAATAATACATATGGGAATTTAGGAAATCATTCAATCATTCATTCAGCAAACATGTTTGTATTCACTATAAGTACATGGCTCAGCTAAGTTTGGAAATAATTTGGAGAAGTTAAATAGTATAGAGACTTTTAAGAAAATTCCAGTATTCAAGCCAAAGATGAGTATGGGTAGGACATGGAATACTATGCATATATTGCAGTTTTTGGCTCTTTGTGATAATATTTGCTAGACATTGCTAGAGATAATCAAGATAGCTCTTTAAATGGTTACTAGTTTCTCAGCCTATGATACATGTTTTATTTTTCCTCTTAGTACTTTTTTAACGAAGTATAACTGACATATAAATTTCTGTTAAACAACATACTTTTTCAATATACTCATATGTATATGTTGAAAAATGGTCAGCACAATGTCTAATTAACATGTCAGCATACATAGTTGTAATTTTTTTTCTTGTGATGAGGACTTTTAAGCTCTACTCTCTTAGCAACTTTCAAATATGCAATACAGTATTGTTAACTATAGTCACATGCTGTACATTGCATCTCCATGACTTATTTTATAACTGGGAAGTTTGTACCTTTTGATCCACTTCACCCATTTCTCCTACTCTCCACCTCCCACGTCTGGCAACCACCAATCTGTTCTCTTCATCTATGAGCTTGGTTCATTGTTGTTTTTTAAACTCCACACATAAGTGAGGTCATATCGTATTTGTCTTTCTCTGACTTATTTCACTTAGCATAATACCCTCTGGGTCCATCTTTATTGTCACAAATGGCAAGATTTCACTCCTTTTTCATGGCAAAATCGTATTCTATTGTGTATAAATATTGATTTTAAAAACTCATCACCAAGACCAATCAATGTCTTCTTGTTCCACGTTTTCTTCTAGGAGTTTTACGGTTTCAGAACTTACATTCACGTCTTTAATCCATTTCGAGTTAATTTTTGTGTATGGTCTAAGATAGTGATCCAGTTTCATTCTGTGCATGCAGCAGTCCAGTTTTCCAAACACCATTTGTTAAAGAGACTATCTTTTCCCCATCATATATTCTACCTCCTTAGTCATAAATTAATTGACCATATATGTGTGGGTTTATTTCTGGACTCACCATCTGGTTTCATTGATCTATGTGTCTGTTTTTTTAATTTTTATTTTTCAATTGCAGTTGACATTCAATATTATATTAGTTTCAGGTGCATAGCATAGTGGTTGGACATTTATATAACTTAAAGCAATCCCCCCGTAAGTCTTGCACCCACCTCACTCCATGCATAGTTATTACAGTATTATTGATAGCTATTACAATATTACTTGTATAATTATTAAAATATTATTGACTCTATTCCCTGAGCTGTAATTTACAGCCCCATGACTATTTTGTAATTGAGAATTTGTGCATTTAATCCCTTCATCTTTTTCACTCAGCCCCACATCCCTCCTCTAACCTGGGAACAATCAGCTTGTTCTTGTATCTGTGAGTTTGCTTCTGTTTTGCTGTCAATTTATTTTGTTTTTCAGAATCTGCACATTAAGTGAAATCATATGGTATTTGTCTTTCTCTGTTCAACCTATTCCACTAATTCAATAGCCTCTAGGTCCATCCATGTTGTCATAAATGGTAAGTC
Organism: Hipposideros armiger; assembly: GCF_001890085.2. Taxonomy (NCBI): domain Eukaryota; kingdom Metazoa; phylum Chordata; class Mammalia; order Chiroptera; family Hipposideridae; genus Hipposideros; species Hipposideros armiger. The sequence goes on from NW_017731704.1 coordinate 1,333,047, forward strand.
ATCATTCATTTTAAGGCCGAGTAATATTCCATTGCACATATGTACCACATCTTCCTTATCTATCTTTTGATTGGAGCATTTAATCCATTTACATTTAAAGTAATTATTGATAGGAAGGTATATAGTTATTGCCATTTTATTGATTTCTGATTGTTTTTGTTTCTTCTCTGTTCCTTTCTTAGTCTCTTGCTTTCTTCTCTTGTATGTTGATGACTTTCTGTAGTATCACGTTTGGATGTCTTTCGCTTTATTTCTTGCATATCACTTATAGATTTTTGGTTTGTGGTTACCACGTGCTTCATGTATTCCAAGCTATGTTTATAGCAGTCTATTTTAAGTTGATGGCTGCTGAAGTTCGAACACATTCTATAATCACTACCATTTTATTCACCCCCTCCACCTTTATGTTTTTGTCATTATTTTGTGTGTTTGTGTGTAACCTTTAATTTACTGTTGTAATTACACACGCTATTCCCACTTTTCCTTTTAACCTTTGTACTAGCTTTAGCGTCAGTTGATCCACTGCTTTTATTATGTGTTTACCTTCACCTGTGTCTGCTTTTATGCAAATACCATTCTATTTTGATTACTATAGCTTTGTAATATCATTCAAAATCAGGAATTGTGATGCCTCCAGCTTTGTTCTTCTTTCTCTTAGATTGCTTTGGTTATTCGGGGTCTTTTGTGGTTCTATACAAATTTTAGGATATTTGTTCTATTTCTGTGAAAATGCCATTGGAATTTTGATAGGGATTACATTGAATCAGTAGATTGCTTTAGGTAGTATGGCTATTTTAACAATATTAACTTTCCAATCCATGAGCACAGAATATATTTTCCTTTATTTGTGCTATCTTCAATTTATTTCATCATTGTCTTATAGTTTTTAGTGTACAGTTCTTTCACTTCCTTGATTAAATTTATTCCTAGGTATTTAGTCTGATGCAATTATAATGGGATGGCTTTCTTAATTTCTCTTCCTAATAGTTTTTTATTAGTGTATAGAAATGTAACATATTTTTGTATATTGATTTTATATCCTACAACTTTACTAAATTCATTTATCAGTTCTAACAGCAAACCCATGATACATGATTTAATACCAGGCATGGTATTGTAACATTAAAATTGCAAGATAGTTTCAGTTCTTTATTGCAAGAACATGATTAAGATCATGATTAATGACATTAGGATGACAATGTGGAATCTATGTTTACATATCCATCTTAGAAAGGATAATTGGGGAGTATGTGGGAGAATATAAGAACAAATGAGTCAACTCATATTTCAACACAAACTTGTAAACAAAAAATATGCAATGATAGTCTATCTATATAGTATAGAATTTTACTTGAGAAATATTCCTTGTTCTTAAATAAAAATGGTAGTTGGCCAAAGCTATGGTCTGAGAGTTTTACAGGGAAGACGTGCTAATCTCCAAATATTTCACATCATAAAAGAGGCTGGTATGCCTATACGACTATGGTAAGATTGACTTTGTAGTCTTCCCATCACTCGCTTTCTTAGACAGTGTAGTGTTTCAGCTTCCTTCAACACGAAATCTATTTAATAGATTGAAGAGTATATTCTAGGTTTTAGAGATGCCAGCTTTAAAACTGCTTACCAAAAAAAAAAATCATTTCCTTACAAACAGTTATGGTGATAATTATCACTTCTATCATAATTGGGAGTGAAAAACAAATGTGGGTGAAAATACAAATAGTGGCCATGAAAGTCATTTTTAATTTAAGATGACGTGTGGAATTTGCTTTCCTCGTACTTTGTGTCCAGCTTCAGACCTCTAGTCCAGTGCAGACAGAAGATCTCGGGGTAAGGAGGTGCAGAAATTCTATGTAGAAATCAAAAAAGGCCACAGACCTTCTGACAAAATCTTACAATGCCATGGGAGAACATGGATCTTTGCACATCCATACCAAAGTCTCCTGGTTTAAACAATGGGAGTTCCCTTTATATGTCATGTCTTTAAATACAAAAGACTTTCAAATTATCCAGGCCAAGCCCCTCCTCTCTACTCCAGATTCATATTTCGAACTGCCTACTCAACCTTTCCACTTGAATATCTCATGGCACCATTAATTGACCATCTTTCTCCCCAAAAATCTGCTCCTTCCACAGTCTTCTCTTTCTCATTAAATGCTATCTACATTTTCCAATGCTCACTTCGGAGAACTTGGTTCATTTTTGAGGCTTCTGTTTCTCTAACATCTCACATGTAATAAATCAGCAGATTTTGTGAGCTCTATCCAGAATCAGACCACTTTTGCCATCTCCACCTCGGTCATTCCTCTGCGAGCCACCAGTCTCTCACCTGGATCATTATAGTAGCCTAATCTTGCAGTTTCTATCTCCCCTCCCCCATCCTCTTCTTAACCCAGGGCTGCAATCCCAGACAAACCCAACCAGATGACCTTATTAAACCAAAAGTCAAATAATGTCCCTCACATGTTCAAAAACCCTCAACTTTCCATTTTGCTTCAGCTTTAAGGATTTCTGGTCTCTGTCTTTGGAGTTATACTTTCCCAAATAATGCCACAGTGCCACTCCTTTTCACACTCAGGTCCTTGTTCAAATATCACATCCTCAGAGAGGTCTCCCCTGCCCACCCATTTAACATTGTAACCCCTGCTTCTCACATCCCTTATCTACCTTTTTTGCCTTTTAAAAAGTCACAGACCTTTTCACTTTTTGATATACTAGAGGGTTTCCTTATTTATTTGTTTATTGTGTATGTTCTCCCTCTAGAATTTATTATCCCTCAGGGCAGGAATTTTTGTCTTTTTGTTGTTTTTCATGTTACATGGCTAGCTCTAGAACACTGCCTGGCAAGTAATTGTCCAGTGATACAAATTTGTTGAACTAACAGATAAAAGGATCAGGTTAATCTTGATACGCAGAAGTGCGAGGGTTGTTTTAATTTGTCAATGTCCTTGGAGGCCTATATTTATAACAGAGAATAAAAGTGCTATAAAACACCATCACCCTGAGGATTTTACTTGAAAGATCATGAGTGCTCATGGCTGGTCAGATTTGCTCTCTTCTGTTGACACTCATTTTTATAGGTTTTGGCCCTGTCACCCATCATGACCCATATTAAGGATGACTGAAAATATCTGTGACCTTGGCGGGCCCTAACGTCTGCATACTCTTTGTCTACAGTCAATTTCTCTAGGTAGGGCATTCCCTTCCAACTTGGTGCAAGTTGTTTCAGAGTTTTCTGCCTCAACTTTTGCTTGGATGGAACACTCTGTCTTGGATTGTCTTGCTGTCTTATTTAAACTGCAATCATGCACTCACCATTCTCAAGGATGAAGGATGGTAATCAAAGTTTTCAAGGCAATTCAGGGTACCCATGCTGGGGCAAGGCTCCTGTTGCCTACACTAGCCCAAGCATTCGATTACAGGAGAATTAAGTGACATGGGGAAACCCCAGGAAGGTGGGATTTAAGGATATACTCAATTGAGACTATAAAACAAGATAAAAATTAGGTAGTATGAAAAAAAGATAAATGCTGTGCTGCTTGGAACATCTGATGGGTCACAGGTGGGGGACTGTGTTGCAGAGGTGCTTTAAAAGGAGAAAGGAATTTTTCCAGGGTACTGTACTCTAGTTAACATATCCCTGAGAATGTCATGTTATAAAGTGCTGCCACTTTCTTCATTCGAAGACTAAATGGGGTGCTAAACACAGTTGTCGCTTTTAGTGCCGTTTCTAAAGAATACCACAATAGAGCTGATTCTAACGACGTGGATGAAGCATCACTCAGTTGTCCACTTCGCTTTACAGTGAATGTTGACTCACCGCTTCCCGGTTGGGTAGAACCTTGAGCAGGACTGGCCATCCCAGGCGCAGTAAGGATCCCGGGCCAGGCAGCAGTCAGCACAGGCTGTGCCGTAGATGTGGCAGCGATGCAGAGACACTTGGGATAGCCCTTCGTTGGAGCTCACATACAACTGTTGCTATTAGAGGAATGATGAAGATTTATTTCAGATGTGGAAGTTAAAAGACTTTCAGCAGGAACACATTATAATAGATGCCCACAAACCCTTGGATTCATTTTGAAATAGACTAAAAATGAGAAGCAAAGGCCAGAAGGGTATAAAGCCAAAGTAAATAGAATTTTCCTACGTTAATACGCCTATAACATTACCACTTTCCTGTTAAAAAAAAAAAAAAAAAAAGCTCAGAGCACCATGTAGAATGGCTATGTGTTTGAGACATTGGGATTCATTGTTCTCTCAGATTTGAGCTAATACATTACAGATTTAAATTACGATGTTTGCTTTTTCCTTTGAATGCTGTCTCTTAGCAAAGCACAAGGCAGCTTTCTTACTCTTCAAATCTGGCAAGCCATCACCTTGTAAATTTGAAAGAGTCAAGTCTAAAATGAAAGCCATTTTTAAGTTTAGAAAAAAAAGTAGGTAGTATTAGGTAAAACTGAATAAAAATTTTTTTCACATGCCTTTGAAAGTGACATAATGCTCATTAGAGAAATTTCTAAAGTATTTAGGAGAATATCAGTAGTTATATTTAGACATCACTTAAACTTTCTGCATGATACAGAGATTTTTTAGCACACTAAGTCATAAACAAAAGATTTCATACTCCTTCATTTTTAGGGTGCCAAGAGTTTCTTATGATTCTGCTACACAGTTCTTTCAGCAGTGCATAAAACGATTCTTAGGAGTTGAAGGGTTACTTTTCCAATTGATCCTCCATATTTACAAATATGATATTATACAACTCAAGTTAGCAAAGTTCTCTAAGCTAGAACTTGAATACACACACTTGTACATGCTCACAAACACATCTATACACATTCATACTTTATATATGTAATATACTATTTAAAATTAAATCAGTGGGGGCGTCTTGGTCCAGCAGGCTCTGGAGACAGACTTATGGGATTCAAATCCTGGCTCAGCCACAAATTTGCTGTGCACTTTTTTCTGACTCTCAGCTTATTCTTTGGTAAAACTAGGATAAGAGAGCAACCACCCTACAGTTTTTTAAAGAACTAAATGTAAGAGCTAACTCCATATAAAATGCTTAGAACAGTTTCTGGCTCCTCAGTGCTCAATGAACATTGAATAATAGTAGTAGTAGAGTAAAGTATCAGTTAGCTATCAATTTATAATTTTTTCAATTCTAATTAATCATTTGAATTGCATCTCATTCTAATCGTATGGAAAATTATTTTATTCAGATTAGTTTTTCAGAAATCGGGCTGAAAAATACTGATCCCCAGTTGAGACATTCAAAGTATAAGAAAACAACTGAATGTTTTGACGATAATTATTTCTCTAGAAACTTTTGAAATATGTGTTTATTGAGTATATTACTAAATAATACAGTGAGTGCATCAGCTTCATTAAAAAACTTTTAAAAACTGGTTTATTTGAGTAAAGAACACAGGTAGTTTCATTTTAGAAATTACCTTTTTTATTTATCCAATTATTTTCTGCTATGGAATGCAAGAATAAATTAGAGAATAAAGGAGCATAAAATAGACAGTAAAATAGTTTGCACAGTAGGAACGGTACTAAATTCATGGTATTTAAGTATACGTATATAAAATATCGTTGGCAATTTGTAATTCTTTCACACTGTAAAAATAATGCAGTGTTCATTGTGCAAATTAATTCCTAAACAATCAATTACCCTGCCCTCGATCTAACTGATTTAATCAAACATTTTAAATTATCTACAATGTAAAATGATGAAGACAGATTTAATACTTGGTTTTTCCTGTGCATATGTGTGTGTTGTATATCACAATTCTATGGCATGGATTGTGAACTACAAGTTCATGAGCTGAATGACAAACTGAAACCTGTCATTGTACCCTGAACTACTATGCCACACAAATAGCTGTGTGTCCATTTTGAATTTCGCTCTAATATTTTCTCTTTCCATTAAACTACTGTAAACAAAGGGCTTCCCTGCTGACTTCAAAGGCGATTCTGACTTGGGATCAGCTCCCTAGGACACTGGGGAAAATGACAAATGGCTTCTTGTTACTTGGGAAAATGTTTGTTATGCACCATACAAACATTTTTACAGATGAGATCTTTAGCTCCGTTTTACCCTATTTATTTTTCTTCATAAAATTTAGTCAAGTGAAAAAGAGTACAAGACTGACTGCGAAATACTTCTTCATCTGTAACAGACCAAATATGGTGAAGAACACAAAAGTCATGTCATCAGTTGTGCTAACACATAAAACCTTTTTATTCTCTACTCCAAGAAAAATAAGTCTCAGGCTCCTACAAAGAGCAGTTACCAAAGACCCAGTTTATTTGAGGCAATTTATATAAATTAAGTTTGTGAGAAAAGCATTACCTTGCAGAGGCAGAAACAGCTCAGAGAAGTTAAATGATTTGCTGGCAATTTACGGTCCAGCTGGGATTTACATGCTTGTCAGTCCTTCTCTGAAGCCTACTCCGTTTTTGACTGTGCTACTCTGGGCCTTACAATTTTGTTTTGGGAACACTGTGTGGGTGAGAGAGGTGCATGTTTGGCACATGTAGAGATCAGAACTGGTCTTTTCCTTTCTGTGATCACTGCGTATTTGCATGTGAAGGCACACATTAGAAGATTAAACATTTCTGATGTTCGTAGTCTAACATTTCTTCCCCAAATCCCAAACTTTGATATGGCTTAGATTTGAGACATTCAGATATTTTTAATGGCATGTATAACCCTAAAAAATAGCATTTCCTTAGAAATAAGCATAAAAGAATGCATTTCACATCTCAAAAATGTGACTGCAGCAAGAACTCAAAGGATAGATTGCTCATTCCAAGCCCCCGAGAATGTTTGTGATATATGTATGGTAGCTCAAACATGCTAAACTCTTCCTCCAGAAAGATTATTTTTATTTTGGTTGGCTTCACACCCTGTAATATTTGAGAATATAGGATATACAAAATGTTGGAATATCTTGCTGCATATATATATATATATATATATTCTGCTCTGACAGACTTTTATATAAAAATAAACCTATTTTGTCTCCACTAATAACTAGTAAATTCTACATCAAAATTGAAGGTGATTTAGTGGTACACTGTAAACAGTATTAATTATTTTGCTAATACTAAATAAAGTTAATTTTTCAGAAATTATAAAATAGTTTTTCATAGTAGTAAAATTTTTTACATGCAAAGAAAATAAAAATGGGGTTGATTTTACCTTTTTGGATGAAATTTTCATTGTTGTTATAGGAACATGATTCTGAAAAGTTAGAAAAACATTATATTAGTTGCAGTTGCTCAAAGGATTTTGCATTCAAAAATTCTCCTTTCTTTTAAAAATTCAAGAAATCATCATTTCTCTCTATATGCACATATACTTTCAAAGTCTAGCAATACTTGTCTATAAAATACATTTCCTCTGTTGGGAATAAGGGTGGCTTTGTGATTCGGATATATGCCTAAATTTAAAAAATTAGAATTAGAACACATCTATCAATATAGTTAGACAAAATGAAAAGTTGAGAGAATTGGAAAAAAAAAGTATAGTTTAGAATATTGAATCCAATGAATAACTTAGAACTGATCTGGGTAGCTGGGTGGGGGGCTGTGGAATGATACCCAATCTTATTCCAAAACACAGCACTCTGTCTGCATAAGACACTATTGTTCACCTGCCAGCTGTTGCTTTGGAAAGATGTATTAGCCTGAACCACAGTTATTAATTCTTTTCATTGCAAACAAAGTAATATTGTTAGGGGTCCTCTTTTGATAAATGTGAATCAATAAAAGAAGCTACATGTTTTCTGAAATAGTAATCCTTTTTGAAAGTCACTCCATACATAACTTTACTTCTTAAACATTGTCAGTTACTTTTAAAGATTAACAATTAGACTTGTGATAACCTAATAAAGATCTGTGAAATTTTATTTAAATAACTGGAGTGGGAGCAACCTCTCAAAATCACCTGTGCCCACAATTATTTCTTTTTCTAGAGTGGTCTGTTCCTACATTTAAAAGAGAAAATGGTGATATCTCTAAACACTCTATTGCTACAAGTTTTGATCATTGCTTAGAAATACACCCACATATAAAAAAGCACTGCAACTTATATCACCTAGGCAGCTTCTAATAGTTGTACCTCCAATTCAAGTTAAATTTAGGGAAGCCGGACCTATGTTCAGAAAATATTCTGAACAGAGGATTAAAAGAAGAGATTATGGCTAGAGATCATGGTTCTGCATGCTATAAAAACAAAGTGCCTGGTTTTCAAAAGTTACATTGAGTTTTCTGCAATATATCAGTGTGGCACTTAACTAAGGAATTCTTTCAATGTAAACGCATCATTTCCTCACGTGCCCATCACACTAGTATCATACACACCCAATTATTTTTACCTCACCAGAGAAAATGTGACACAAACACCATGTTAAAGACACTAACTGTATTTGGTAAGTGTCTCTCTCAATTTAGCCACATCAATCACTGGCACACGCATCCATAATAAAGCTCAAACCTTTTTAGTCTCTCTCTTGGACGGATGGCCCCACATGCATTTTGACTGACTCTATTTTCCACTGAGAGTTTATTCTTCATGATGATAACACCAGCATAACTCATATAACAGACCATAAGTAGTTAGCACATGATCAGGCTAAGACACATTTCTTTAAGACCTTTCCATAACATATATGTTCAGTTTGTGTCAAACTCACTTAATTAACATTTCCCGATTACCAAGAAAATATTTCAGAAATAAAAATGAAGTGCTGTAATCTGACAGTTTTGCTATCTTCAAGAGCAGTCCAGAATAAGGTACTTTATATTACTTTGACTAGCCAAGTTGTCCCTATTGAATTGCATGAGAAAAAACAATTTTATACATAAATGCAATTCTGGCTAATTTAGTGAAACAAACAACTTCTTTACAAAACAAGGCATAGAATAGGCACTTGAATACACCTGGTTAACATGTTATGAGCACAATTTAAGGCACTAATCACCAAAAGTTTATGACAAAGTGAGTCTAACATTAAAAAATATAAATTTAATAACAGGGTTCCTTGGCATTTATTTGGTTTGATTCTTTTTTTGTTAAAAAATATTCCTTCACATTTAAAATTTATTAGAATAATCTAACGGCATTGCATCCTGATCACTTATAAATTCAATGTTTTTGGTGATTCTGGGAAAGTATATTAATAAGTCAATACATTCTGAGTCCACTAAACTAAGCAAAGCAACTCACTGGACTAGCAATAGTCTGTCTGCTCCTGAGCTCTGAAATGCTGCTTTTACTCAATTATAGGCTGGCTCTTGCCTTGGGCCAATGTTTCTTAAGTGGTTTAGTTGGAAATAGGAGTGTGCCATAGAACCGATTCCACGTCAAAGTTTATTTTTAATCTAACAGTTCCTCTGCGCTTTACCTGTCTTTCCAAATGAGGATAAGAGGGACCACTTGAACCTCAAAGACCTTCACCTTGAGGGGAAAGGAGGTGCAAGACACTGCAAGGTGCTCTCCAGGCTCACAGACACACAAAGAACAGGTACTCTGCCCAGAGCAGGTACACTCTCTCACAGGGCTAAACTTCCCTCTGTGGGCCTCTCTTTGTTGTGTTTTGTTTTCCTTTTCCCTTTTCTTCTGGTTTAACACCAAATTCAAGGACAGAGAGAAGAATACAATGAAATCTCAAGTTCAGAGGGAACACGAAGTTTCGAGTGATAAAGAGACACATTTATTTTATTTAATTAGAGTGACACTTGGAATGATAGCACTAAACCAAGAGAAAACAAAGCAGTTTTTCTTGAAATTCCTGGCTAAAAAAATATGAGAGAGTTTATCTAACAATCAATAATGTGAAAGTATTTGGGCTTTGGTGGCTTGGGAGGCCCATGATAAATGCCCTTGCATGGCAAATCTTCTAGACCTTGACCCCAAGGACTCGTTTTGTTAAAAATAATGATGACCAAAATTCTTAAAGTTGTAATGATAGCTGAAAAAAATACCTAATCGTTCTATGTTAAGATAGCTTGAAATGCATACAAATACTTCACATAAATGTTTGTTCTATGTTTCTCATTTCATCTGGTGTTTCCTTATCTTCTAAATTTATAACATGCATTTATTTGATCTTTTATCAAATATTTTTTTCCCTCCAAAGTGGCTGTATGATTAAAGAATTCCATTCATCATGCACGTTCTGAGACTAATAGATGTTCAAACCTTAAAAACTTCCAGCTCTTCCAGAATGAGCTCCCCACTGGCAGAGCTGTTGGTGGGGAGAACGACCACCTTCTGCACGGTTCCCCGATCTAAGGCAGAGACAAACAGTGGGATGTTACATTTTTTAAGGGAAAGAAAGACACTTAGACATAAGATTACTGGCTTAGAATGTAAGATATTGTTTGTGCAATTAGTTATCAAAAAGATATTGTATATATTTAGTTATTCTAATTTCAATACTCTAAATCAAATCTCATGTTTAAATTGAGATTCTGTATACTTCAAAAGGAACTAATATGAACATCTTGTATTTTGCACATATTTTGTACATAGTCACAACTATGAGAGGAAAAAAGAATATCTAAATGTCTTATGAAGTCAGAAGTTCTGTTTCTGAACCAAGTGTGTATTTCTAAAACATTAATGTCTAACTTTAAGTTCAGCAATTAAAAATATTACTTACTCCCTTGACCAACCTTTTAAAGACACTGTTATACTTTTGTCAACAATGACACATAATGATTTGATTATCTGATAAAAAAGGTTACTAGGAATGAATTTTTATAATAATTTTATTATATATAATTAGTACTAGAAACTGACATTTAAGCTGTAATGGTGAGAGAGTTTAGACATGGTAAAATGTTTCATTCATTATGCAAAATAATTTCAAAGCAGAAATATAACTGGTTTTAGTTCAAATGTGGACATCTAGTCATAGAATAATTCCATCATTTTCATTATTATTATTTTTTTATCACTTGGGAATGTTCCTTTGTATAGTCTTAAAATGTAAGGAAAAATTTGAAATTAGATGGGCCAAATATAAAAGCAAATTAGTAATGTACTCGTATTTCCCGATCAGAGATTGCCCAAAACAAAGATGCCTAAGTAAATGTAATACATAGAAAAAATGTTATTTTAGATTTTGAATTAACATAATTTCTTATATAAACGCTTTCTAAACATACAATTTGTCACTCTATGAATCACTTGTTTAAAAGAAATCAGTTAAGATTTAGCAATGTGGGTTTAAAGCAAATTTGTAATTTGATGAAGTAACACATTTCCTCACCAAACTATGTTTCTAATAAAATAATTAATGACTGCACCATGAATATCAAGTCATTACTTTTCTAATGTATGATCATATAACTGTGAATTTATAATTTGGAAAGGTAAATTATCACAGATACTGAAACATTTCTTAATTCTGTTGAGAAATGTTATTATAATAAGAGTTAACTTGACCTGAGTTGTACAGGACTTTACAACTAGGAATCATTTAGTGATGAATACAACAAATCTCAAATCTCACATCTCAAATTGTCCTCTTTTCCTCAGGCAAGAGTTACTTTGACATAAAAGATCCTATTTCATGTTTACAGTTTCTATTTTATGAGCGTAATTGCAAGACTCAAAATAAGTCTTAATAAAAAATAAACTCTACTTCAAAAGGCTACCAACTAAAAAATTAAAACCTACTAAGTAATAACAAAAATGTTTATATACAGAAGAACAAGACAGAGATTTTGCCAGAACAACCCCTGATCTTGTAAGGATATGAAGTATGAGCACCTGATCTTTGAAGTTTCAAACTATGTAACTGAAAATTCCTTTCTTAAGCCATATTCAAAAAATAAGTAACAATCCAAAAGTCTGCAGTCTTAGGAATTTCTCTGTTTCACTGATCAGCTTCCTTAGACTCAGCCCTGGTAACAACCTGAACTATTTTCTTGGAATATAAGTATACATTGAAAGTGAAAAAACCATTTGGGGTTGTGGTGCAGAGACATGTCACAATTGAAAGTTAATGAACATGGTTGCAGGTGTTTCCCAATTTCTATTAACAGTTCATCACAAAGAGCAGAGGAGACCTGTAGGGAAATAGGATATCCCAGGGATTGGCAAACTTTTGAGACGGAAGAGCCAATCCTGTCCCTCACAACAATTTACAAATTATTCGAGAGCCATAAAACAAATGAAATCACCATTATGTGAATAATGTCTTTTAAAAATTTTATAAATGAAACTATGATAGTTTTGTTTTCATTTTCAATTTCACTTCAGAGCCACGTGTACATACAGAAAGAGTGGCATGTGGCTTGCGAGCAGCAATTTGGCAACCCCTGGGCTATACCAATTAAACTAAAATGAAATCCTTGAAATTTTAACAGCTAGGGCAGAGGGTGTGTGTGTGTGTGTGTGTGTGTGTGTGTGTGTGTGTGTGTGTGTGCACGCACGCATGTGCGTGTGAGATAGGCAGGGTGTAAAACCATCTTTGTTTTATGTCATGTTATCATAAAGGTCATACTTTTTTCTTTTTTTTTTAAGAAGTCACAACAGAGTTTTATGGTTCCCTGTTGCAGTCTGTAAGGAAGCATCACTGCCATTCTACATAGATGACAGCATGTAGAAACATTTTCTTGAGGAGACTGAGTAGAAACTCTGTTTAACCATAATAATCCCAAATAAAATAGCATGAAAGGAAATCTTGATTACAGGGGTTCCCAAAGAAAAAAACTATAGGCTCTAAAAAGAATTAAGTATCATCAAAAATGAGACAACTGCCTCCTTTTTTACCTCATGTCTTAACTTACTACAAAGCAAACTTTTACGTAAATCATTTTTTCCTAAAGAGCCCACAACAAAAATACTTTATGCATGCTCTATAAAATATTACACAGAACAGCTATAAACATTGGCTAATAAAAAGATACTGCAAAACGTGCTTTTGACTCATTTGCAATAAAATGCAAAACTTGTTTATGACTTATTTGCAATAAAAGCTAGAATACTCCCTTTTTTTATTGCTTGTCTTTCTGTTTTAGTTATTGTTTTGCTGGTAATGATGAGTAAATATATTTTAAGACCATTAAAGGGAAAACATATTTTTTTACCAAGTAAAACTGAATGTCAACTTATCTGAAACTGTTATAAAAATATAAGTAAATTTAAGTACTGGTAACATTTCTACCTAAAAATCAAGTTTAAATAAAATCATAGAAATGCAAGATCCTCATAAAGAAACAAATATTTACTGGATGCCTACTGTGGGCTGGCTCTATGAAAAAATGTATTATTGAAGTCTGGATGTCAAGAAAATAAACATCCATTTTAATTCCCTTACTTTTCCACATTTAGACTTGTATTGGTCCTTAATGAGATAGTAGTTGTACAGTTATTCATTACACTGATTCGATTTTCATCAATGTATCACAAACAAACATATTTGTTCTTATTAGAATTCCTCATATTAAAGTCTGTTATATGCATAAATTGGAATAGTCATTCAAATTTGTGGATTCAAATATGCAGGAAACAGCTTCAAATTCCTGCAATAATGTTAATCATCACTATTAACAATGGTAATTCAAGTTTTATGAGACATTGAACTTATGTTTGGGAGGCCTTCTTCAAGCAAAAAAAAAAAAAAAAAGTTGTTTAGCTGTTTCCCAAACAAATACAGATAAGGAACTCTAAAGTTTATGGTATGATCACCTCTGATAATTAACTTAATCTTCTTAAGAAAGAAAAGTTTCTATAAAAGTGGACAAGGATACATTCTTTAAATTGGAGATTCTCTAGTTATCCAATATCTACCTGTAGAATATCTTATCACTACAATTTTATCGTTAAAGATCACTTTTTCACAAGCCAGCAAAAGGTTGCACAATTTCTTCTGCAGGTGAACATAAACAGATCTACCTCTTTGTTTCATTTATTCCTTGGCCTGTCTTCTACAGCTCCCTCCAAGTTTATCTTTATACCCTCCATATTCTCTTTGTTCTAACCGTAAGCACACCACCCTTCAGGTAGACCTTCTTCAAATTGAAAACCAAACCATTCTGCCTCCTTTTTCTGGACACTCTGCAGTTTGGCTTTGTCCCATTTAAAACATGGTGCTCAGGATTGATTATACAGTTGTTTAACCACAATGCCAGACCTCACTGCGACTGAATTATTTAAAAAGACACAGTAAATAGTTCTAGTAGTTAAGCAAGAACTTAGGTGGCTGCACAGGATCTCCAGGACTTGGGCCTCAGAAACAAATATCCCGACTCTAGTGCACACCATTGACAAGATTCCACTCTGGATGTCTTCATATTTCTGCCTGATTCAGATGGACTGCCTGATTCCCACAATCTCTAGTTCAGATTCTCGAGAGACAGATTGAATTTGGTCTAATTTAATCCTGAATAAAGCACATCATAAAGCAATACTAAGTAGACAGTTCAGCTGTCAAATTTTTGTCATTTTAACCTGTTGTGGCGCTGGGAAAGGATCAATATATGTGGAATCGCCCATGGCTCCTCCCTAAGCAGTCCATATGAACAGGGTAGTTTCTATCAAAATGCAGTCCTGATAGACACCTATAGCTTTCTTTTCAAAATACACTCACAGATCCTTCAGTTCCCTATATAACAAATACTTCTGAGGTGTCCTTGGGCTGTATCGTTCACTACTAAGTAAGTAAGTAGACAGATATCTTCCATCCATTTTCATTCATTGATTCAACAAGAAAGTACTGAGCAGCTTCAGTGTCAGGCACTATATGCAGTGTGGGTGCGGAGATAAGAGGCGTAGCACTCAAGAATTTATGGTTCACAGTGTAAACTGATGGTTTTTTGAGTAGCAGGTATGTTCCCATTAAAATGTGAGTCATTGAGAAATATGCATTTTAGAATGTCCATAAAAATCCCAATTACTTATGTCTACAGAAAGCCATCTCTGTGTCCTTTAGTTTGAAAATCATAATATCATTATCAAATGTTTTCCTTCTGGGGTTAGTGAGAATGGCATTCCTTGAATGCACTCACAACATAAATCATTTTTATTGTTATGCGGAATTGGGATATTGCTTTTATTTCCTTGGGGGAAGTACCAGGCCAACAACATAGTTAGAGTGAAGCAGATTATCTTCCTTTGATCCTTAAGCCTCAGTTTGCTTGTGTGTACAATGTAAATAATAATTATACCTTTTGTGATGGGCATCTGTGAGTAAGGCCTACCCAGAATCACTTCCCCTTCTTTTGATAATAACACCCTGAGACATCCTTTGGAAACATCTGTTTCGTTTTCAGTCTACATGGTTAAGGAATGGTGTAACTCTCTTCCAGCTCCGGGGGAGACACACATGACAGGCTGGTCCAAAAGGGCATTCCTTTGCCCTGTGATTCATGCAGGAGTGAGCATCAAAGCAAGTCAGGGCCCAGCCCTTCCTGAGAATTAGGTAGGTGGAAACCTCTTTCTGAGATGAGGGCTGTTGGAGACTTGTAAATTTGAAGGTGTTGGAGCCATCCTCGCTACTACATGCTGAGGACTTACTTGTGAGTACATTCAACAAATGCCATTCTTACTACCCGCAGAAGGAAGACGTTTGATAACTATATTATCATCTTCAAACTAAAGGATACAGAGATGGCTTTACGTAGACATAAGTAATTGGGAGTTTTACAGACATTCTAAAATGCACCTTTCGATGACTAACATTTTAATGGAAACACACACATAAATTCCTGACATCATCTTAGCACAAATTTTGCTATGTCTGAGGCTGCGTCTTTCATTTCCCAGTTGAACACACACATACACACACACACAAACATTTGTTAAACTAATTTGAGTAAGGTGTATGGTCACTTTCAGTTGAAAGAGTTCTAATTAACAAAAACTATAATACATGGAAATTGCTTAGCATCATGTTTGGTACACAGTATATCCTCAATAAGTGCAAATTATTTTTTATCTGTAGCTCAACTAAACTTCTGACATTATTGGAGTCACCGTTTTTCTTTCTAAACCCCAATTTCCTCATCTATGAGATACAGATAATAGGCATACCTTGAATACAGTCAAGTATCACTATGTGAATCAAGCAAGATGAATCCTATAAGTGATTTGCATAACATAAACCTATACACAAAAATAACACAGTAGATTCACCAACCCACATAAGTGATTCTGTTTGTTTCATTGAATTTTTAAAGAAAAGCCCCCCAAAGAGCTTCTTTTCTGCTTTATATATTTTATGGCATCCAAGATTTTTTTTTCTTTCTAATATAAGGAGCATAGCAGTATTATCCTTAAACTTTTCCACTGTTTCCAGACAAGACAACAGCTTGTATTTCGAGCACAGAAAGTGTTGGCTTTCTCAAACAAGTGATCAAACATAGGTCATTCCCCAGCAGGTCATTCAGATAGTCATTTATGTATCTAATCTGCTGAGTCTCATTTAAACTATAGTCCTCAGGGGGTTTCCCTAGAAACTGCTGTGCCAACTGTCTGCTTGCCACTAGGCCTCTGGTTACGTAGGGATTTGGAGTGAACACTGTGCCTCCTTAATTAGATATAGTCAGTCTCTTTTCCCAGGTTGCTGATGTGTAAAAATAATTCTAGTCAGGGCCAGCTTCATGGTGTAAGATCTGTTCAGTTAGACAAGCTCCTGTTATCAGAAGGGCCCATGGTTGGTTTAATGATCTTGAAATTCTTAGTAATTTTAAACATGGGACCCTGAATTTTTCTTTTGCACTGGGCCCTGCAAATTATGTAGCCAGTTCTAGGTGTTGGTATTAATAGCCATTTGTACCAGCTAAGGAGTGGCCTTATTCAATTTAGTAAGGACAGACACACAAATCTCAAAGTCTTATATTCAACTCTTTCCTTCTTTACCTATATTGCCACCATAACGTCCCTAGATGTCAACCTAGGCAGCTCTATGCATGACTTCAGAGGCAAATGATTATAGGAAAATCAGCTCTAGTATTTATAGATTAAAATTAGTATTATAAAAATCATTATATTTGTTCAATGACAACTCATTAAGTATTATAATTTTCTGAGCCAATTTATTAAAATAAAAATATTAAAACAAACAAACAAAGATCTGCAAAGGCTCTGTTTGGCAAATGAATGCTTTATAGATAAATGAGAGAAGAATGAATAGACATCTAACAGTGTTCGTTTCTATAATTAGGTCTTACCATTTGGCTGCCTAATTTCATGTTATTTAAAATATATATTCATAATAGATTCCTTTTTCTTGTCAGGTTATCAAACTGCTGCTACATTCTTTTAATATTATTTTTAAATTTGAGAGTTTATAAAATATTTATTAGTTTAGTGCATATACTTTTAAGAGGTGGTAATTCAATTCATGAATGCCCCCTTGTTTTATCTATATCTATATCATCTATATCTATCTCTCTATCTATCTAAAATAGGGGTGCCAACAAAATGTGTACACATGACTTGTATTCATCTTTTGTTATCGGTATATATTGAGTATTACAATTTTAATATAGTTTTTTTCCTTTATTAAAATGTGTATACATATTTTTGTCTCTCTCTCTCTCTCTCTCTCTCCTTTCATACACATCCACACACACACATCCACACACACACTAGGTCTTTTAGCACAATTTCTCACATTTAGCAGAGCGTTTTTACTCAAAAGGTAACTTAAATGCTGTGACATGGACACTTTTGGCTTCAGCCCGTGGGGCAGTAAGAGCCCAGTTAGTCATCAATGGTGTCTCAAGTGTCTATTTGAGGGGAGGCCCTGGGAAAGGCGGTATCAACAACTCCTATCTATTCAGCATCTCAGACAGTGTGTTGATGTTAAAAAGTTTGTAGGGCCAAATAAATTTGGATAGCACTGGGTTAATATAAGTTAAGCAGGTTTCTTTGCTGCACAATCTTTCAGAATGATTGAAACACGTTTCTGCCTTGTGAGGACAATACAGTATTCAGTGACTTTGCTAATACCATTAATTTCACATAACTCCTAGTCACTACAATCCATGTTCTTTTGGAGACCCTGTTTCTCCAAGTATGGCATTCAGACTACCTCACTCAAAATTACCAAGAGAGTTTACTAAAAATTTAGATGTTGGTTTTCATGTCAGGTCACAAACATAATTTTTGGAAGTGCTAATTGTAAATAAGCTTTGCAGAAGACATATATATTTGCTCTAACATTTAAGAATCCAAAGATGAACAACATGATTCTTCCTAATGTATTTTATTTCTTGGTAATTGTCTGTATTTGTCAAAAATGAAGCTACTAAATTAGTTTTCATATATATTTAACATTTATTTTCTTTCTGCTTAAATTAAGCTAAAATAACATATATTCTACTAACATATAAAGTTAATGATAGTTTGCAATGTACTAAAATATGCTAGGATTGTCCCCAAAGTTATAATAAAAAGTTTGAGATATTTTGAAAATCAAGGTGCATACATGATTTATGAAATTACAAAAATTCCCACTTAATGCACAAATACTAATGATAAAACCTAGAGTTGACATTAATATAAGGAAATAGGCGTTTTCAAACACTTTTGGTAGAAATGCAATGAGAAAACTCTTTCTCTAGGGCAGTCCAGCAGCTGGCCATGGTGGAGTAACTGATACCCAAACAGCCTTCCTGCACTAAACAACAATTAAACTGGACAAACTATATGAGGTA
The DNA here is from genome assembly GCF_001890085.2 of Hipposideros armiger. Taxonomy (NCBI): domain Eukaryota; kingdom Metazoa; phylum Chordata; class Mammalia; order Chiroptera; family Hipposideridae; genus Hipposideros; species Hipposideros armiger. The sequence goes on from NW_017731704.1 coordinate 1,351,737, forward strand.
ATTCTTTCTAGGGAATGAATAACAAATAGTGTAAGACTAAAAGTAGGGAAACTCTCAAGGTCATTTTCATGCTCATCCAACTCTCTGCCTGGGAATAATTTTCCAATAAAGGTGCAGAGAGCCCGTGTCCAATAGTGCATGGTGGTCCCACTGAGATGAGGAAGAAGATATGAGAATTTGGGGCAGCAGAAGCAAATGAATTCTGTGGTACATGGTATCAGAGAGAGGGAGGTGCCCAGAAAGTGGGTTCTGAAGTCCATGTGGAAATCCCCTGTGAGGTTGTAGCTGATTTGTGGCCTATATATTTGCAGGATGAGATCACTATGGTTTAACAGATTGCAGCTGCTATGGGAGAATGGAATAGATAAACTATAGGTTCGGCAGTTCTGGGGAAGAGCAACGTGGGTGAAGTTGGAGTTCAAGCTCTATCAGAGTAGACAGATATCATTAACACCTTGTTAAAACTCCTGGCATCCAGCTGATACAAAAAAGGCTGAGCCTAGAAGAGTTAAGTGCCACATTCTAGAATAAGAATTACTTTAGGCCTGCCCTAACAAAATCTGAAACCCAGATCTGACAAGACATACAAAAAAGAGTGTTTGGAGTTTGAGTCCTGCTAAATTAGAATGACTTTTGTTGAACATAAAAATTTTAATAGAGAATAAAACAAGTTTAAACAAATTCAAGGTGATCAACTAATAATTTACTGCCTGTGATAACAAGAATAAACCCTCTTCAGCAAAGATGACATAACCTAAATCCAAGGTGTTATCTACAATGTCTAGTATTCAACAATAACAAAAATGAGTATACATGGAGAAAGGGAAGGGAGAGAGAGAGAGAGAGAGAGAGAGAGAAGTATGTGGTCAATAGACAAGAAAAAAAGTCAAGATTATCAAGCTGTTGGAAAGCAAATAACTTGGAAGCAGCTATTATACTATTATAAATATGCTAAAAATAAAATGAAACTCTTGATATAAAAGGAAGATGTGGTTATAATGAATGGACAGCTACAAAACTCAGCAAAGAAATAAAAACAATAAAATGTCAAATAAATATTTCAGAACTAAATACAATAACTGAAATAAAATATTAACTCCATAGACTTAATAGTAGATAGGGGTTAAAAGAAAAAAGACTCAGTGAACTTGAATCCCAAGCAACAGAAGTTACCCAGTTGCAAGAACACAGAGAAAACAACGCCTGAAGAAAGTGAAAAGGTCCTTTTGAGCATGTGTGACATTATCAAATGGTCTAATATACGTATAATTAGAGTTATGAAAGGTGAATAGGGAGAGAATAGGGAAGAAAAAAAATATATGAAGAAATGGCTGAAAACTTCCCAAATTTGATGAAAAGTTTTATGTTGAAAATTTAGGAATTCAGTGAGACTGAAGCTGAGTATATATAAAAAGAACCACACCTAGGCACATTATGTAGAAAAAAACTTTGAAAGCAGCAGGAGAACAAAGACATTATGTCATGAGAAGAAATATAATTATTGCTGACTTTTTCTTAGAAACAATGGAGGCCAGTAGATAATGGAATGCCATTTTTTAAATGCTGAAAGAAAAAAAAAGGAGTTAATCCAGAATTTTCTATCCAAGGAAAATGTTTATTTTTAAAATGAAGATTAAATCAATCATTTTTCAGACAAATAAAAGCTGGGAAAGTTTTTTGACTGCAGACCTGCATTTGAAGAAATGTTAAAGGATGTCTTTTAGTCTAAATGGGAGTCATGAAAAATGGAAATTCAGGTTTAGAGTCAAAATAAAGAGAACCATCTTGGCGATATGTTTTGGAACTGCTGTAGCCACTGGCAAGCATGAGGAAAGTTGACATAAGGACAAACTTGATAGGACAGAGCCAAAAATTCCAAAGAAAGAAGAGGGGCTCCAGTCAAACCACCCCTAAAACTGCCCTACTATTGTGATTTTCAGTTATGTGAACCAATAAATCTTCAAGAAAATATAAACAAACAATGACATTTCTGAGCATCTTAAGAAACGGTAAAATAAAATACCCACCCCCCTCCAAAAAAAGCCAAGCAGAGCTAATTGTGGTATCTTACGGAGTAAGAAAGTAATCAGTATTTAAGTATAGCCCCTCTACATGAGTAGAGGACTGGGCTCTATTTTTAATGCAGGCTTATTAGCTCTTATCTGCAATTCTAAATTTCAAAAGTTTTTTCTTTAATTCCTTGGGTGGTGGTGAAACCTGTCCTGACTTGGACTAATTTGGCTACAAAACCTGAACTGCACTTACTTGAGGCTATTTATGTTCTTTATTTACTACACTTGGTTTGAAGATTTCTATGTTCACTGCAGAAATAGTCCTGTGTATTTCATGGGGTGTGGACCAAGGCTCTGCAAGCTGTTTTGCCTAATAATATGCACGTGTTATCTTTTCCTTTTCAAAAACTTCTGACTTCCAAAACACATTTGGGTTCACATAAGAGAATATAAACTAGGATTGTTTTTCTTTATATTCTCTTTCTTTCCCATCTATTTTCTACATAAAAAAATCAGCATATTTAATTGAAACACTAAAAAACCATTTAAGAGATGACTAAACAAAGCTATAGACAGAAATCATGTTCTGGTTATAACTAACATAATAAAGGTGAAAGTAAACACTCAAGAGCGGTTCTACTCAAGCTACTCTACTAATTCAGGGTTAGAAGGGATACAACCAATTAGTGCTGTTGCCCCATATGCTGAACTGAACACTGGGTACGTGTGTAGCCGTGCGCGGTGATGGTTCTCTCTTGCAGTTCGCTCTCGGGAGTAGACCGCCATTGTTCATTAGCAGCCCAGTTAATGGCAGTTCCGACCCCACTACTGAAAAAAAAATACACCTGCTCTCCCAAAGCTGCAACAGTGCCCAATATTTTCATTTTATACATTCTGGTTTTACACTTGCAAATGGCGTAAACTTGAGCAAACCTGCCTCCTATAATCCATTTTACTTCTCTATAAAATGTGGATATAGGATTTGCCTTACATACCCACCAAGGCTGTTGAAGATCTAAGGGGAGAGCCCCTGTGAACCTTCCTTGTAAACTTTACAGAGAGTAGAATTAATTTTACTCTCCATGATCTGAAATTGCCCTTCCTTCATCCCATTTTTTGCCTGTGACATAAATTATTTTCTATTCTTATATACTAGTGTTTTACTTTATCTATAATTTCCAAACAAAAGAAATGCCTCCCATATATTATCAGCAGATTCTTCTGTGATCTGTACAGTTTTTTTGTTTCCTAATATATTGTACTTAAATTTCAGTAATAGTGTAAAATAATTATGCACATATTACTCATTGCCTGTTTCCTCCCACAAGAATATGAATTCTATGAAAGGAGAGACATTTGTATGTTTTGTGCACTGCTTATGTCTAGTGAATAGAACAGTTTCAAGATTCTTAACAGGAATGCATATGTACATATATATATATATATTTATATATTTATATTCAAAGATATGTATGATTGATTTCAATAAATATATATAATATCTAGTATATAGGTACATGTATATATGTACCTGCTAAATGCTTACTAACTTCTAGGCAGTACACTCAGGGTTTTACATACATCATCTCTTTTCATCTTTAAAGTAAGTCCATAAAGAAGGTCCAATTATGGAAAATAGGCTTATAGATGTTACCTAATTTGCTCAAAGTAATAAAACTGGTAAGTGATAGAGGGAAAGATTTAAACCTAGGTCCTCTGCATGTCAAAGAATTTTTCCTAATTCTTACCCTAAAATTTATCCAAGAATAACTTATTATAACTATTCGAACAAGTTGTTCTCTATTTAACAAGGTTTTGAAGAAAGTCCAACCAAAATTATAGTCATTTTGAGAATAATCTCTGGAAATTTTAATTTGCCACGTCACGCTGCCGTAAGAATTTTACAGGTAAGCACAGACACAGCTTGTATCCATTACCGCTGTGTAAAGCTTTGGAGTTAGACATTTAGATAGGTGAGCTGAAAAGTAGACGTGCGGGGCAAAGTTGAAAGATAAATCTTAAGTAAAAAATGATTTTACTAAGCTGGCAATTATTTAATTTTTTTTTTTTTTTTTTTAGCTGAGCCATCCTGCCACCTGTTGGCAGCTCAGCGGCTGCTCAGCTCGGGCCGGGACTTGAACTGCTGTTGCTCAGAGCTCAAACTCTTGAGCGAGCTCTTAACCAACTGAGCCACTCGGCCGGCCCTAAGCTGGCAATTATTTAAGGAGTGACTAAATTATGTTTTGATTTAGTTGAGGGTTACCAAAAAAATCAGAAAACAGTAAAATGTGCCAGTTAGAATGTTTGACGTAATTATTTATTCAACTAAGGTTGTCTGTCCTCATGAAAAATATCTGCTATATCTAATATATCAAACCTATTTAAAAAGTTTACAATATAATATGTTTTTTAATTCTGGTTCTAGTAGCTAACTTTATGTGAGGGTTAAGAAAAACATTATAATTTAGTATCAGACCAAATGATAATCTATCAACATATTTATTATTGCTATTTCCTGGTAATACAGCTAAATACTCAAATAGGGTCTCAGAATTCACCAAAATTAATGTTGTAGGATTTTGTAAATTATTAAAATTTACATATCATATTTTAGTGTCTCTTATTGCATTATACCATGGGTCTTTTACATTTTGATTTCAAACAAATGGACTTACTTTAAATAATATGGGTGTATGTTCTATGTAAGGTTTTAATAATCCTGCACAGGATGCAACAATTAAATTTCCAAAGGTGCAAAATTAGGGTTAATTGTTTCTATTTAATTCTTCATCATTTGGGGAAGAATTACTCACCTGAGAATAATGAATTTTATGGTCACAAATTAACCTATTTTCCTGCACCATTTTTATCATAAGATAAGCTGTTCTGCATTAGTTTTCAAAGTTTAAACCATGTACAGAAACTGGCCCGGAACATCTACCTATATTTCTGGGAGCTCAGGTAAAGAGAGGAGCTTTCCTTCTTCATCTGGTCATCTCTTAATCCACCAGTGATTTACCATGACAACCCTGTCCTACATGCCCCTGCTCCCATCTCATTCTTTCCACCAGACAGATTATTCTCCTCTCAAACTTGACTGGTCAGTAAGTATATAGGAAAATGAGGAAAGCAGCATATTTATTACAAGGCCACTCAGTATAACTGTATTGCATCTGATGATCTCACCACTGCTTCTTTTCTTCCAGCTACTCTCTTTTTTAGAGGCCATCATGTTATTACTTCCTCTTATTCTCCAATTACTTTCATGATCACTCCTTCTCCATCTTCTTGGAAAATATTTTTTTATTTTCCTATCTCTTAAGTGAAATCCCCAGAGTTAAATTCTTATCTGCATGGTCTGCCAGAATGACCTCAAGGATTGTCATGGATTCAGCTAATACCTAAATGGCCAATGACTCCCATATCTACATCCCTAGCACAGTCATCTCTGCTAAAGTGTTATCTATAATAACACTTTTTATAATAATCCTCCTTGATTTATCCATCTGGATGGTCCACCAAGTCTTTAACTCAATGTGAGATGAATCAGGGCTTGAATTTAATTACTGTTCCTAATAGCTTCATAACCCTAAGCAAGACAGTAAACCTCTCAAAGCCTTAGTTTACACAACTGCAAAATGGGGGATAATTCTGTGTCATTGGATTGCTGTGAAGTTTTAATAAGATAATGTATTTTAGGTGATAAATTCAATCTCTGATGTATGAAAGGTCATAGGAAAAAATAGGTGTGCCATTGAGAAAGGAATTCATTACTCTCCAAATTGGCTTGCTGATTACATATTCCCTTGACCAGTGAAAAGTGCTAATTTCCAGCTATTTGCCAAGCTGCAAATCTACAAAACATTCTAGACACTCATTCACACTCCCACCTTTCCCAAATCAGTTTATTATCATCAGGTCATTTCCTCTTCCTAAATATCTCTTGAACCTGATAATCCCTCTCAACCTCCAACTTCTAACCTGTGTTAATTTAGGCTCTTATCATTTCTTGCTTATAACACAAAAAGTCTCCCAACTGGCCTTCTTATTTCTGTCTGTAATATAGTCTCTGCATCACTGCCAAGGTGATCGATCTATCTTGAATATATATGGACAGTGACTGACCCACTCTAAGACGACCCCTAAGGAGTCATGCCCTTTATAACTTCTTCTCTTCAGCGCAGGTAAAGTGTGTGACATGCTACTAACCAATACAATAAAGCAAAGATGATGTTATATCAGTCCCATGATTATGCTACATTATATGAGATCCATTTTAACAGACTGGAGGGAGAGAATCAGCTAGCCTCGAAGGCGCAAACCACCATGTTTCGAATGGCCAATGAGGCGATCCATGTGGCAGGGAACTGTGGGTGATCTGAAGGCACTCAGGGCCTCATTCCTGAATCAGTAAGGAACTGAATTTTTCCCCAAACCATGTGAGCTTGGAAGAGGATCTTGAACTCTAGAAAGGAATGCAGCCAGGCCTACACTTTCCTTGTAGCCTTGTGAGGCCCTGAGCAGACAGGATGGCTAAGTATTCATCTAGGGAAACTGAGATAGAAAATGTATGTAGTTTAAAGCCACTAATTTTGTGGAATTTCTTATGCAGCAACAGAAAACTATGGCAAATGGGTAACAGGCAGCCTTCCTTCCTGGACTCTACAGATCCTCATATTATAGATCTTAACAAACTGTTCTCTAATGAAGACTTCACAGTCCTCTTTCCCCAGAGAGCTCTTTGGCTAATTTTCTTACTCATTCAAGTCTTTTCTCAACCCTGATCTCCTCAATGAGGCAAACTCTGAGCACAAACCTCCCTTCACCAGCTTTGCTTTTTTTATCAGCTTCAAACAGGTAACATAATTTGCATATTTATTATGGTCATTTTCCAGTACAATGCAAGCTCCAGGCTCAATAAATTCTAATGAGTGAATTAATAACATATCTGTGATGTATTCAATATTATTCTGTACTGGTTGAGAAAGAGCTATTGGATATAACATGTTATCTCTTTGCATTAACCAGTAAGGGCTTTGCCAGAGTTTTAAAACATCAGAATTTATTATTCTGATTAGAATAGTTATTATAGAATAACTGTATTTTCCTGATTAGAATTAGAATTCTTAAGCATCAAAATTGTTTTATTCTAGTCTTTCAATTAAGCTAGAATTCAATATCTTGCTGTATTATTAGTTTTCTATTGCTGCTAAAACAAATTACCACCAATTTTGTGTCATAAAACAACATAAATTTATTATCTTAGAGTTCTGTAGATTAGAAGTCCACCATGGGTCTCACTGGGCTAAAATCAAGGTGTAGGGCAGAGTGTATTAATTTCTGGATATTTTAAGGAAAACTCACTTGCTTGCATTTTTCCAGCTTCTTGAGACCATTTGAATTCCTTGGCATAGGATCTCTATCCTCCATCTTCATAGCCAGTAGAGTCACATCTCTCTGACATTTCTCTCCCTTTATTATATCTCCCTCTGATGACAATCAGGAAATTCCCTCTGCTTTTGAGAAGTTATGAAGTTAGACTGGGCACCCCCTGACAATTCAGAAAAATCTCGTCTCCAGGTCTATAACATTAATCACATCTGTAAAGTCTCTTTTGCCAGGTAAGGTAACATATCCACAGGTTCTGGGGAGTAGGATGAAGAGATCTTTGAGGGCTATTATTGTGCCTATCACATTAAAGGAAGAGAAAAGTCAGCACACCACTAAGTACAGTAAAACATTTATGATTCTAATTAATATCACAGACTCATTTCAGGAAATCCAGTTTCCAATCATTTTGTTCCAATTTACACTATACTTCATATTCAAAAATGAAACAGTTCTTCCCATTTACTACAATTTGTACATTTCCCAGTTTGACAAAAAGACTTGAAAGGATGGCTTTCCACATAAAACACCCCACACCTGATAGCTAGCTCTAGACTTCCTCTGGTTTGTCCCATAATGACGCCTGGCCTGGCTAGGTAGCGAGCTGTGACTTCTCCGAGGGACAGAGGCTGCCAAGTCGGCCTCAGGAAAACTTGGCGGCACATCAAAAACAAGAACAGAGTGTGGTTATTTCTTCTTAACACAGACAAAAGATGTTATAGCTGTCTGTAGGCCACCAACCTTTCATACATTCATAGAAGCGTAAAGGGTTACATGAAGGCAACACACTGGGATCAGGTTTGACTGTAGTTGTTGTCAAGTCATGGAGGAAAACGTCAGATTACATAGGAAATGAGCTGGGGTTACAGAGCAAATCATTGTCATCTGTCCTCCTGCTGAGGCGCCCTGTGTGGTATTCTGAAACCTTCCACATATACCAATTGAATATGCAGAATCTGTTTTAATTAAGTAAATAGAAGCATGACAAAGGGATTCGTATGTGTTTGGTGAGTGTGTAAGACATTACGAAGACAGATAAAAGCCCTGTTTTAAAACAAATTTTAAAATCTAAGTACCTAAAAATTAAGGTGAAGTCCTGCCCCATTTTTTTCATCTCCTCCTCCCCAAAGATTATCTCCTTCATTCCTAAATATGTGGCAAATAACATAAAATTAATCCTACTCATAGGCTAAGTTGTAGCATAGTTAATTCACATGCAAATCCCGTCTATTCCTAGTCTTCTGTCACCTTGTAAAATGCATTTTGTTGACATGTAAGGCTTAGTGACAACTTGCAGAAGGCTGAAATTGAGTGATATCACTCAAACAGAGCAATGCCAATGCTAAAGCTGAATGTCAACTTATCAGCAATATCATTTTGACATATGTGGATAAAACATTAACATTACAGTAAAATGAACAAATGTAAATAAAATTACCTTAATTTCATAAAAGGAAAATAATAAGAAGCAATGATGGTAAATGAGGCAGTCATGTGAAAAAGATAAATGCACAAGATGCGAAATCACACAGCAAGAGTTTATATTCTGGTTATAAGATACACTAAATATTTATGTGATCTTATCTGAGCTTTTGTCTAAACACAGTGAAGGGTTAGTTCAACTCATTAACTCATTCATTCAAATAATATCTATTGAGTGACAACTTTGAATGATGCACTATTCTAGGTACTGAGGATATAGTCATGAATATATTAGACAAATATGCTTGGCCTCCATGGAGCCTACATTTTCGCAATTCCTCCTCTGGTAGTTATAAGGGTTGGATGAGATTCAGTAACATGTCTGGCAAAAGGTAAGCATTGTAAATAAATTTATTTAACATCATTATCATAGTAATAAAATATTTCAGAAACTTGAAAAAGCACACTTATTTGCATAATACATAGAATGCTGAATAAATAAATAGGTAATTCGGGGAAACTAGCAACAGTAAAATTTACATAATCATTACATCTCTAAAAGAATATATTTCTGAAGAGTAGCTTAAAGAAAAATACTTCTGCTTTTTGAAATATTTTTTCAGTAATTAGCCATATATTTATTTTTAATAAATTATCTTTTCAAGGTAAAAATAAAAACGAGAGCATTTGTCTCTGGATTAACAATCACTGAATGGGTTATCTTCCATTTTTTGTTTTTTTCCTCAAATAGCCCATTTTGCTACTCTTCTACATGACCAAGCAGTCATCACACCGCGATTTATGATCTTTCTCCTGTCAATTCAACCATCATCCCACTCTGTTCCCTTAGTATCTCCTGCTGTGAAAATCCCTGTAGAATCCCTGGTAAACTCTCAGATGTTTCCAGATTTTGCTTTGGAAAGCAGTGAACCACAATGTTATTAACAGTCAGTGGCTTATAAAGAGATTCGTTCCTTGCTCCTAAGAGAAAGGGGAAGTCTAGACATTATCCTTAGAGTGACATTCGTGCACAGCTTCCAGCTCACAGTGTATTTTCGGAACTCAGATGCACTGCTCCAGCTATCAAGTTTTACATGGAGTATTTTAGGAAGTTCTTTAAAACTCAAAATGCCTCACTCTGCAGTTCATAAGGGTGCCATTGCAAGGGACACGGCTGCCAGAGCTCGTTAGTGACTATGAAGGTGGTTATCCTATATGTAACGTGGCGAGGCAAACATGTTAAGTCTTCAGTCACATGTGTGGCACACACTTCAAAACTCCACACTTTCAAAGGACTTACTGGAGCCAACATTCCAACCTAGTACTCACCCAGTTAAACAGAAGCTAATAAGAAGCATAAAACGGTACATACTACAGAAGAATTTTGGCAGAATACCTTAAAAAAAATCATGATGGCATTAAATTATCCTAAACCTCTAACATTCATTCATAAGAATAGGCTCTTTCATCAAAAACCACATGTCATTCTGATTCATGTAGAGCACTAAAAAATATATAAATTTGACAGAACGTGTCTGAACCTGACCCAGGCACTGAAATATTTTCATAACTCCAGAAGCAAAAGGAAAACAGGCAAATGTCTCTTCACTGTGCAACACAGTGGGCTTTGAAAAAGGAAGCCTGGAATGTAAGCAGTAAGTGGCAAATCTAAAATAGAAATGTGAGTCCTATGAGAACCTTGTCTGCTGTTTTCAGTCCTTCTTAAAGATTAAACAAACACAAACAAGGTGTAAGGAACACAAAAATACCCATAACCTCAATACTAAGAACTACACAAACAAAAAAAATGCCACAAAACATCACAAATACTAAAGAATGAAATAAGGCACTGATTTTAAAATACACTTTTCTTTTCAAGCTGTGATCTTTTATAGAGGGGATAGGAGTAGGAATGAATGGGAAATAATTAAGTAAACATAGATTCTAGTTTAAGTTTTAATAGACTAGCAAGATTAATTTTTATTCAAGATAAAAGAAGAAATATTTATTTGGGGCAACATTATGAATTCCTGTATTATATCTACATATTATAAAATAGCTTCTTTAAGATGTCACTTTTCTAAAATTATATATAAAACTAAATGACAAAAATGGGTCAGCACATTTTTTTCTGTAAAAGGCCAAATAATACATGTTTCAGGCTTTGTGGGCTACACAGTCTTAGTGGCAACTACTCAGCTTTGTCGTTGTAGCACAAAAGCAGCCAAAGACAAAATGGAAATGAATGGATGTGGCTACTCTAATAAAGAGTTATTTATGGACACTGAAATCTAAAAATCTTATAATTTTCACTGCTCATGAAATATTCTTCTTGTTCTTTTTTTCAATCATTTTTAAAATACAAAACAATGTTCTCAGTTTCAGGATAACACGTAGTGGGCTAGATTTGGTCCAGGCTGTAGTTGGCTGACCCCTAGACCGCACACTGAATATGCACACTGTGAAAAACAAAAGATGAGTGGACAAAGCTCATCTATCCTGCCTCCCACCCTCCCTCCCTCTGTCTTTCCTTCCTGTTATTCTTTTTATCGATCTACCTACCTACCTACCTATCTATCTATTGTTGGTCTGTCTGTCTGCCTGTTTATCTGTCTTGGTATCTGGAAGCACACAAAATATAACAAAGCAGTCCCATGAGAGTGAGTGGAAGGCCAGATTATCAGCCTCTCAAACTCAGCCAATTGGCTAATTGCAACAGTTACTAGGCCTTGTGCCCACACAACTACCATGGAGTTTCTGGGAGGTACAAAATCATTTCTAATATTTCAAGTGAATACAGTTACACAATATTGTATTTGCATTCCAAGAAACTATCACATAAATTTTTCCTATGGCATCTTGTTTGACAATTAATGTTTTCATTGAACTCCCCTGAATTTTCCATGATGGTCCATAGATGAGGGAAGCCATGAGAGAAGCTTGCCTGATTGTGGCAATAATTGGAGCATGATTATTTATTTATTACAGTGAAAGGGCTCTTTGTTACTTAGGGATTTGGCAACACTCAAGAAATGTTATATCCTTCCTTAGACATTTAGATACACAAAGCTAAGAAATCTTGGGAACAGTAACCTGTGCTTCTCCCAAGTTCCATTTCAGAAAAGTATTTTATTTACTTTTAGGAGCAAACAAGCACTGAGAATTCTCTGTCAAAGAAATTTCGCCAGCAATCCAAGAACTACTTGGGCAGCAAATATTTTATACTGATAGACCGGTTGTTAAGAGTTTTAGGTAAACTGAAATCATTGTTTTTAAATCATAGTGTGGTCTGATATGACCATAGGACAAGGTTCAGTGCATGAGTTACTACCTCTTCAGAAAGATGCTATTGGCAGAAGCGTGGTCATAGCTCGTTCTTTCCTATTAGAATAGTCTTTAAGAGACTCATGTGGCTTTGTAAGCAGTCATTAGGAAAGCGTCCCACTACAGTTAAAAACATATGCCTAAATACTGCTTTCAAAATGACACAAATGTTTAAATGCCAATGTAAAAAGTATATGTAAAGGTGCCAGAAACTTATGTGGTAAGTAAGAGAAGCCAAAGAACTTGTGTAAAAGCATGTTTCTTACTGCCTTCGATCTGAATAAACACTGCTCCACAGTTTATAAAAACTTGAAGATTCCATTCATGAAATTTATATATTTCATGTAGAGTTTCATGAACAAGCAGCCCGATTGTGACATCACAGTCTACCTTTAAGACAGGGTTCAAAAGGGAAAAAAGAAAACAGGCACTTTTTTTTCCCCCCCTCTGAGTAATACAAGACATTAGGGAGTAGTGTGATTCTAAAATTACCACTTCACTTCAAGGGAAAAAAGCCTTCTTCTTCTTTTTTTTTTTTTTTCTTTTCAAATGTACTCTACATTGACTAATGTGAGCTAAGGCTAAAAGCAACTCTTTGTAGTCATTTATATAGATGTTACATATTTGGAGAACACATCTTATATGCAAATGGATATGCTCTTGAAATCAGTTATGTATTCATTTCATTATTACATGAGAAATGGGCAGAGTTATGACTTTCAATTCCTCTTGACAAATGTGTCTTGAGCTTACCACGTACTGTGATATGCCTAGAGGAAATTTATACATCAAGGAGACACAGAACCTGGAGAGGAATATGCAATTAGAATACAAATATGGGAGGCTGGATTAAGCACTGGTAAAAGTTTTAGAAGTGAATAATCTGAGTTTGCAGCATGATGTCTAAAATGTTAATGGCTCATACAATTTGTGTTATCTAACAGTAAGTTGTCAATGCATATAATGAGCTCAGGAAATGGCAATGTCCAGAAATATACATTTGGGATTTGTTTGCATGGAGTAGGTAATTGAAACCAAATGAGTTAATGAGGTGGCCAACAAATATGTAAAAAGGACCACAGACAGAACCTTGAAGTCTACTCACACTCACAGGCAGAAGGAAGCCAGGCTAATGAAGAAAGTGCGAAGGAACTGCAGGCAAAGGGGGACTTATGTGGCTAAAGCAACAGGTAGAGAGATTCCACAGTGCCCAACGGTGCAAAAAGGAGATGGAGGTATTTCAATGGGTAAAGGCCACAGGGTTTTCTTATCCTGGGAATATTGAAGACCTTGACAAAATCAGCAGTATAGCAGAGGTTGCAGTGGGTGGCTGTTAGGTCTAGTTTCATATCCCAGCCTAAGGTTTCTAAGCTACGGATTAAGGGGAAAATATAATAAAAGAAAAAAGTGAATGAGAATATAATTGATCAAGAAAGGTCTTGGAGATGGCAGGAGGAGATAAAAAATTGAGAGCAGAGTGGGTTAGTCTGGGAAGGAAGGTTTGATTGTTTCTCAGGTTTGAGGCAAGCAAAGAGAGGCATAGTGACAACACAGATATGTCCAAGTGTTAGGTTAGGGGAGGGTGCCAAAGAGAGCGTCAGACGCTTCTCAGCCGCAGGCCAGTATAAGCTAAAATTACACGAGAGTGAAAATTCAGATCTGGGGTTTTCAGTATAAGAATAAACAAGGATAAAATAAGAACTTTATAAGAAAAGCACACTTTGAAAATTATATTTAGCCAAGAAAAAATATCCACATCTTACACTGATTGAAGTCTGAGTGTAATTTATTCCTTAGCTCAGAATACTTATTCCACCAGTAGGTATTTTATAATGAAGTTTACAGACACATTTTACATCCAGTTCTCAAACTAGTAGAGAAACTACCGAATTTGGAGTAATTTTAATATTAAAACAAGACAAAGAGATTTCATCACTGTCTGCAAGGTAGTCAGGGAAAGATATTATTTACAGGTTGACAGGCAAACTGGAATTTATTTTTCTTACTTTTTTTAATTTTTTATTGGGAAACAGTGTGTTTTTCCAGGACCCATCAGCCCCAAGTCAAGTAGTTGTTTCAATCTAGTTGTGGAGGGTGCAGCTCAGTGGCCCATGCAGGGATCGAACCAGCAACCTTAGTGTTATGAATACTGTGCTCTAACCAACTGGGCTAGCAGGCTACACCTGGAATTCCTTTTTTTTTGAATGGTGGTTCTCAAACATTAGTATGCATCAGTTTACCTAGAGGGCTTGTTAAAACACAGATGGCTGGGTCTCATTTCTAGAGTTCCAGGGTCAGAGCCTGAGAATTTGCATTTCTGACAAGTTCTTGGGTGACATTGATTTTGCTGTTCTGATCTGGGGACTGCACTTTGAGAACCTGTGCTACGAGCCTAGCTATTCCACATCATGTAGGTCTATAAAGAAGAGTATTTTAACTCAACTTGTCTATGAAAGTAAACTGACAAACTAGAATTTGTGGATGTATTAAAATAGTGCCTTTAATATTTTTTAAAAACTATCTGTATTTGAGTTGTTAAATGCACTTTCAAATGTTACCTAGACCATATCTATCATTACCATTATCACTGGAAAATGAATCCATGTATTCATAAAAAAGAGTCAGAATTTGGTTTAGTTGAGAGAACTGTTTACCCGTGCTTAATATTTCTTCCCATCTCTCCATTGAGGTCATTATTATTACATTTCACTATAATATGTGCCAGGAACTATTCTAGGTGCTTTACATATCCATTTGTTCCTTAAAACAACCCTACACACTAATTTATTTTATTAACTCCAATTTACAGATGTGGAAACCAAGGCATAGGGACATTAACCACCTCACTGACGGTCAGGCAGAAGTAAACGCTGGAGACCTTTTGGTCCCAATATCATAGTCCTTACCTATTGCACTCTTTTCTACACATAAAAGCATAGTTTGAGCTCAAATACTTACCCGTTCCGAGAAACAGGACATGGTATCTGCCGTCAGCAGCATTGACTCGATCCACAGCTATCTTTGTGTACTTATAGTCAGTGCCGATACGGACAATCAGAGGCCTTCTGTGGATGGGGTAGATGGAATTGTACATGAGGGGATGGTTCCGAATAAAAGTGACAACATCATCTGGGAACTCCTTGGTGGTTCGCATAGTGGGCGTAAATGCTCCTCCTGGGCACTAAAAAATATATTTAAAAAAAAATCAAGTTAATAAAATAGTTACTTAGTTTTCGTAATGCTCAAAAGTCCTCTACTTTTCAAAATACTAGAAGTTTGAGTTGTTTTAAATATATGTGTTACCCACTGAGGAGAAAATGGCATAACTATATGTAACACTATACAGTACTACCTGCAGAAAATTAATCTACACATACAGGTATATAATCTGGTGATTTGAATGAGGCTAAGTTCACTTATCCTATCCTACCTGTTTTCAGAGAGGACCTGACACTATTCTGTATGGAACTTTTCACCTTTCTTATCCATTACTTTTCTGTTTCTTATTCTATGGCAGATACAGTATTGTTACACAAAAAATCATGTGGTTATAATCTAATGCTGCTACTGGCTGAAATAGACTATTGTTAATCCAATGCAATCAGAACTCTAATGTGTAACATTTTATTTCATCTGATCCCTTCTCCTAGAAAAGGAGACTGGGTATGGCAAATCTGACCCAACAATCCCACCCTAGAAAAGACCCCGGTGACTCCCATTAATCTTAGAATAAAATCCCGACAGCACAGCACGACCTGCGAGCCCCTGAATGTCTGGCCTGACTCTGCCTCTCCCACAGCAGTTCTTGCTCTTCCTGAGCCCCAAACACCCTCCTGTTCCAGGACTTTGGCACTTGCCCCCCATCTGGAATACTCTTCTCCAGGCAATTCCATGGTTTTCTCTGTGATCTCGCTCAGTTCTCAGTTGAAAAGTTTCTTTCTGATGCATATCCATCTCCACCACCCACGTCTCCATCCCCACTGTCTCCTTGGCCTGCTTCTGTTGCTTCACAGTTCTATTTACCTAACTGTACAGTACATTAGCTGCTTGCCTTTTTATTGTCTGTTTCTCCCTCTGGATGTCAGCTGTGTATTGTTCTTAACTGCGATTATTTACTCATTGTTTCACCCTCAGACTTATAACAAAGTTGACCAATAGTAGATACTTGGTGAAGCGTAGTTTAATGAGTGAACTACTCTATTATATCTGGCATCCAGTTTTGGTGCAGAGGCGGTACAGAATGCGGGCCTCTACTCTGGCCAGGAGAGGAGAGGTTCAGAGCGTCAAGTTCAAAGGGGCAGAGAGAAAGCAATGACGAGATCTGAAAAAGGACTGCTGGGCAGCTTCAGCAGTTCCAGAAAAGGAGCATAAGGGCTTCTGAGGAGAAGATTCCATCCACAGGGCACTTGAGGCCAACCTCAAGGGTAGGCTGGGAACTGCTATAGCCTGGAACTCAGACTCACTCACTAATAGGATCTGAGTGTTACGTGATATCAGCAAAGCTGTTGGGTAAATCTTTTAACACATACAAACATTATTTGTCTAACCCTACGAAACACCCAAGATCTCTACTTTCAGAATAAATATACACTCTCAAAGTTTTCTTGAAACACAAGCACTCCTGCTCTAGTTTTCATTTATCCTCTTTAAATAGGTGCAAGTAAAAGGGAACCCATGAAGCAAGCTTCCTGCCCAATAGCAATGGGTACAGCATCCGTGGTAAACGGATAGCACGTAATAAGGACAATAACAAACTGGAAACTTATTCCTTATCCACAGGTGGCAATGAACGCTTATTTCTAGCTGATGGCTCCTATGCAGGAAATCAGCCTGGTGTGGCCAGATTTCAACAGAAGGTAGTAATGGGGAATTTTGTGTGCAATCTGCTAACATTTTAATGTTGACTCAATTAAAAACAGAAACACAATTTTAGGGACCAAACAAAACACAGCAACCTCTTGGTTAAATCCTCTCAACAGCTATCCAGCAAAGCTAGTGCCTCTGGGCCAGTAATGCTGGGCAGACCCACATTTACAAGTAAGTCTCAGCAAGTGACTAATGCAGCCACATCCATTTAGACGGATCATGCTGAATGCACTTTTTAGATTAACTTTGACCAGTTAACATTACTCGAACTTTTTACAGGACCAGTAAATATAGTTCTCTTTTTGTAGAAAGGTACAAGGAACACTTAAATGACTTCACTAAGGAGAAATGATGAGACAAGTATTAAAAGTAAGCCTCTCCTTTCTTATCCCATTAACAAGACTTTCCTCTGGGGCTCACACGTTTTTCCTTCTAGAAAAAAAGCATTATATTGAAAGACACATGTTTATAAATTGACCACAGCGAAGACCAAATGAGGACAAAGAACTTCATTTGAGGGTGTTCTGGACAGATGGATGTGTTCCATACTTCTGAAAAGTATAGCATTATGGGTGTTTTCTACCCTCATTCTTCATGCAAAGTGGAAAAAGGGAAATACACTGCTCACTGAATGAAAACATGGAAAGAACAATGCATGGGCAATTTAAATAGTTCCAGACCTCCATAGAACACCACTAATTATGGTTTGCCAAGCTGAGATGTCTCTTTAAATATATGCAAGCATCTCATTTGTAAGTTCCAAAGAGATCCAAAGTTAGCACATATTACAATTTATATAACTTCCATTCAGCAATTATTTTCACATGTGATAAATTCAATTATGTGTCTCATTTGTGGGTTCTACTTAATGATAATTAAAATTCAGATAAAAATTTACATTGTGATTGCTCAAAACCATAGTAATTAAATAAGCCATCCACACAAATCAACTCCAATCAATTATTTTATTTTCTTTCCAATGTCCCCCATTGGGGGCTTTTGTTTATATATTCCCAATGGACTTCTTGCTTAGAAACAAGTGTCTTCTAGTATGAGTTTATTTTCAAAATCACAAAGGAATTCTTTTTGACAATAATTACTTTTTCCATTGATTCAAGGGATAAAGTCTGTAGATAAGACACAGAACAAATGGCAATAATGGTGACAAGAACAAAAATTGATCACCCTTCGCAGACTCTCTATCTGGACTTCAGAGTTTGTTCAGTATAATGCTGCCGAGTATAAACAAGATACGATTAACTTATAGCTCACCTTGTGTTATGTGAAAGCCATGTGTATTGGAATCTAAAGATAAAATGACGTCCATGTGCTACCATAAAAATAAAGCCTTTATCCATTAATCAGACTGGTATCACATTCTTTGGTAGGATAACTTTACTCCACAAATAGTCATTAAGTAATTTTGGTTAAACTTCTCCTATAAGTGCTTGTTTTTCTACAGTTCTAACTTTCTGTTTATCAAGCAGTGATAGGCACTCCTTTTTTGAGTAAAGACATTTTAAGTGTTTTGATTACTAAAGTGTTAGGTGAAATGCTAGGAACAATAAGAATGCCATGTTAGGGAAGTGTCAGCAGTGGCTGCCCGTACCTCGTTTCATTCCTATTCTCAGGCATGCTTGGGCCTCTGCTATCCTATTATGCTCCTAAATGCTCTCCTAATCTTCACATCCATTCTATTAGTTTTCAGCATTAATATATTTATTTATTCATCCGTATGTCCATTCTTTGGACAGCTTTTATTCAAAAAGTATTCTGATGTGCCCAGTAGGAAACATAAGAAGAAGAAGCTACCCCTGTTTTCTAGACACATGTATTCTGGTAAGAAAGCTGGACATTCAAAGCAAAACGATAAGGCTTATAACAATAATTTAAGGCAAATATAACATAAATAACAGAGCTTGGTTCATAATCAATTGCCATCTATGTTGAGGAGCCAATATTTTTTAAACGAATTTAGAATAGTGGAGAACTTAAGGCTGCCAAGGTCAGTGAAGCAGTTTAGAGATAAGTAAACAAAGTTTGGCGTATTTAGAAAACTGTAATTCTCGGGGCATTGCTGGATCATAGAACACAAAGGGGAGGGGACAGGCAGCAGCTGAGGCTGAAAACGGCAGCAAATAAACGCAAAACCCGTCAGAGAAGCTGTAACTGGCACAGTCAAGGGGAGCTTGACCTAACACTGGAAAGATGAGTGGGTCAGAGATAAATAGATGGGCTTAGCGGCATTCCAGGATCTGGGTGAATTTCTAGCAGGGGTCTGCGAACCTTGCATTCTGAGGAAGCTGATCTTGTGTTTCGACCCTTGGTCATCTAGGCTTGTTTTATTTAAAGCCCAAACCATTAACCAGTCGAAGGCCTGTGCTTATGCACCAGCTGCCTCTCTGCTTCCTTGTATTTATCCTCCACCCCCGACAGGAGCCCTCTGCTCCAGTCCTGCCTGCCCCAGCAGAGCTTCTTGGACTCACTTCTCACTTCCATCGCTGTCTTGTAATGTAAGCTGTAGCCTTTTCCCTGAAACATCCCTCTGTAGCTGTCCACTAATCCACATCCAACTGCCCTTCAGGGCCAGCTCAATCTCATATTTTTAACATGCCTTCCCACACAAGGCTGAGGACAATCTCTCTCCTCCAGAATGCAATGTTTATTGTCTATTTTATTCGCATGGTCTGAATAATGATATGAAACAATAGGTAATTTGACTTTGCACATCTCTATGCCTTATGTGTTGAATATTATTGTAAACCTTACTAATTGAATATTTTCACGTATCTGAGAGAAACAGAAATACTTCTAATGGAAAAACATCATCAACAAAAGTGCCAGCATCTCTTTTTCTTGCCAGCACTACGTGGATTATGAATTTTCTGTGTTTTCCACTATCCCAGGTACCAGACCTGTACAAAGCACCATGATTTAAGTAAACAGTTCTGCTCCACTCCTCAACATATGTTAACACTGAACACTTTTATTAGGTTTTGCTTTAACATGATAGCTTTAACATGATGCAAACACAGTGTTCTGAAAAAGCCTTATACGTGCTGCCACAGAATAAGGGAATATGTTAGCTCCGCCACAGAGAGAATCTGCAGTCTTTGGCTGCCCTTTGCAACATACCAAAAGTGTCTTGTTTCTTCCACAAACTTGAATTACTTATGGAAAAACATCATGACACAATTGGCAGCCTTCTTCCTACTGACTTAACCTTGCTGGCTGGGGCAGTTTACGAACAGAGCACTATCAAGCCTGCTTTCAAAGAAGCACCTACTGGGAAATTAGAATGAGGGTATACGATTTCTGCCAGTGTCATTTCCTTAAGAACCGGTCATATATTTATGAGGCTGACCCGGCAGCTGGACTACTGTGTAGGGAAATAAGTACAGCAGTCACAGTTGATTCTTCACTGGGAGGAGTTCAGAGGCAGCATTCTTAATCCTAGAGGAGAGGGAACGTTTCGGATCATTTGGCTGTAGGTCTTCTGGCTACACGAGTGCGATATTAAACCCTGGAAGCCCAGGCAAGAGACAGACACTGGCTACTCTGAGTCAGAGAGCTGACTTCATGGTGTGTTGCTCCGTAAAGGGTGGAGGGACCAAATCTTCGGGGAGGAATGCTTTTCTAGGAGGAGTGCCAGAGGTCACCCCTCCACCCTGCCTCTTGTACTCCATAAGGATCGCTCACAGCTAAATTTTAAATTAAATTAAAAAAAGCTTTTTTTTAATTTAAAGGAGCTGCTCTTTTCTCAGCACCAGATGTGAGAAACCACATTATTAGAAA
This sequence comes from Hipposideros armiger, assembly GCF_001890085.2. Classification (NCBI taxonomy): domain Eukaryota; kingdom Metazoa; phylum Chordata; class Mammalia; order Chiroptera; family Hipposideridae; genus Hipposideros; species Hipposideros armiger. The sequence goes on from NW_017731704.1 coordinate 1,372,544, forward strand.
TATGTCTCAAGTACTGACGACTCCCGTATCACCGCATCAGCTCCAGATGTGTGTCCATAAGCCCTGGTTTATTCCACACTACTTTAGGACAGGAAAAAAATAAATGCTTATTCTTAGGAGCCTGGAAATAGTGAAAAGCGGAACTGTTCGCAGAATTTTCTAATCTAGCATTAGTTACTTTTGTTTAACTAAAAAGGGTTTATTTATCTAGTCCTACATTTTATGTAGAATAATTGCTATTTGACTTCCAGTGGTTCTCTCACTGTGATTCTCAGAGTCCTTTTGAGTTGCCATTTGGGTGAAAAATCTGATGAGCGATGGGACAATGGTGGCTTTTGTTCAGGAAAAGAATCCCTGATTTGTAATATTTGCCAATTTCCATGGTGTAAATACTCAGGCTGTGCTGATTTCAAGTTATTACTGTGATGTCTTGAACAAGGTGCACACAGTCTGCTCTTGTGAGCTGCACATAAGCACATAAACTGGCTCCAGCACACACGCACATAGGTCCTGAGGCCTTGAACCCTAATTTAGTTAATGGGCTCTCTTTTATTCATTTCATTGGTTTATCTGAGGGGTTTCTCCTAAGGTATTGTTTGTGGGTAAGCGGACTTTTGTTGCGTTTACAAATCAATTGCTCCTGTACTAAATCCCATATATACACTGTTCAAAAGAATAATGGACGCTGGTATACACAATCACAACCATCTCTTAGTTTTCTGTATTAAGATGAAGCAATGACTTGGTTAACTCCAGATATCAAGTAATTCTCAAAAATATGATTTATCTTTGAATATGGTATTAGTGAGTCATCTGGAAATGCATGGAACATGCTGAGTGAAAAAGAATGAGAGCATTTGAATTACAATGGAATTTAAAAGTTGCTCAGTTTCCCTCTTCACTTTCCCTTCTCTTATGTAATCTCTGCTTTTTATCCAACATACCCCAACTTGAGGTACTCTAAGAGGAATATATATATATATATATATATATATATATATATATATATATATATATATATATATATATATACTGTTGACTTCTTTGCCTTGTGGTATACAAAATAATTAAATGTTATTTTCTTGATCTTCTGTTGAGCTATGAGCATCAAAGAGAGATTATTTAAAAGGAGATCGTGAATTCTATGATAGGACTTCATTGCCAGACATGATTAAGTATGGCTTTTTAAAATTTAATTCTTTTATGGATAAGTAGAAATGCTCATAATGTTTCCAATGTTAATTAAGTTAAATGTCCTAATAAAATACATATTGATGATTAATCTTTGAGCTTCCTAGCAAGAAACCAAACTTGAGACCATTTAATTTTGAAAAAATAGTTTCTTAAAGGTTTAATGAACTATTTTTTCTATTTAAAAAAAGTGACAGCAGTTTAATTTAAAATGATGATACAATAAGGGAGTAAATAATGCACTGTGGATAAACACTAATAACAAAAAGAAAGTGAATCAATAATTAGTAAAAAATTATGGAATGGGTCGGAACATATAGGCAAAGGGATTTCATATTTAAGTTAAAAGTAAAAAAGAAACATTTTGCTTATGTTCATATTATTTTAACATTATCTTTTGATTTTTTTCCTATAAAATCATTCTTCATTGCTTACATCCACCCCATTTTATAATTATGACCCTACTCTATGAATGGAAAGATACAAAACATTATATTCCTCCTGATGGTCCATTGTATATCATCTCCTTTCAATTACTATACTGTCTGACATTTTACAAGACAGAAAAAAATCAGTATTCTAGAAAGCAAGGCAGCATTATTATGGGCCAAATGAAAAACAAATAGAACTGTGATCATTGTTGTTCTAGAAAAATATCAATTCCAATCTGCCAGTACCCGCTCTGTAACGTCAGCTAAAAAAGTTAGTTTTCACTGTACCCCTTAACACTACTAATATTGCAAGGCACAGATATATCTGTATGCGTCAAAACTTTATAGTTTATAATTTGTTTGAATTGTAGCATCATTTTCATTGTAATTACTTGCTCGCACATACCACTTTCTTTCTTTGAGAAATAACAACATGTAAATTTTAACTAAATACATCCCTTAAAAGTGAAATATTGCCACATGATTTATCTCTAAATTAAATCTCACATGGTTACCCCTTCATTAAAATAGATGATATTCCTTAATATAAGGAACACTGTGAAAAGCAACTAGCATCCAAATTCTTAGGTTGCCACTGAATGGTTAACACTTTCTAGGCCATGATTCTTATGCTAATGAAATTTGGAAAATATCTCTGCCCTGTCTGACATACCTAATGGTCTTCAAATCTAAATATGATTTTACTAGCAATAGCACTTCGAAAAAAATTGCAGAGAGTGCTATAACATTTATGTAAAATCCCAAATCTGGAAAGCAGTGAGCTGAAAAATTATAATGAATATACCAGCAGGTCTATGGTTGTATTTAATAACCATCAACAAGATATTCATTTCTTGTTATATATTTTTTTAAAAGCAAAATAACAAAGAAACTTTCTTGGATACTTACAGTTCCAGGGCGAGGATATGGAATTCTACCCTGATAGGAAACCAGTTGATGATTGGGCCCTTCTTTGTGGGCAAAGGGCCCATTAAACACAGTCTGTATATCAGATAAATGATACACACACACTGCTGATCCTTTAAAAATTGAGCTAAAAACAAAACAAAACAGAAAGAGATCTATTTTCTTATTTTTTTTAAATTCAAATAGGATTTTAAAAATAGATGGCAAAGTTTGTGATAAAAAGTTGATATAATTCATCATGAAAAAGTTCAATTTTATAGTATACATTGTAAAGCTAAAACCTTCTGTTTTGAAATAAGCCATTGATACATAAAACATTAAGACATTTAATTAATCTATGAAATTAGTAGACATTAATAAGTTATAGAAAAGTTCTCAATGTTTCTACAATATAGTACAATTCAAAAAAGTTTCAAACTAGTTTATCTTAGCAACAAAAAATGACTTCATGATTTATTAAAAATATGAATTGGAATTCTAAATCACTATCAATACAACTTATAATTAACCCACAAAAATAAATCTCATTAATAAGAGAACATTGTACCTCTTTGTCTTAAGATAATTTTAATGTGAGTGTTCTCACCAGGTTGTTATTAGTAATTGGAGAAGTCTAAGTTGTCATTGTTTATACATGACTGTGATCAAAAACTTGGTGAATGCTTAAATTAAAAAAAAAAAAAGTATTACAGTACAAGACACTTTGCCATTAATCCCCCTCAAAATACTCCCCTTCCCTTTGAACACACTTATCTCATTGTTGTTGTCACTTTCTGAAGCTGTTCTGGAAGTCCTCTTTTGTTAGTGTCTTTAATTGCGCTGTTGTGGCTGCCTCAATGTGCTGAATTGATTCAAAATGTTTTCCTTTCATGGTCATTTTGACTTTGGGGAAGAGCCAGAAGTTGCATGGTGACAGATCCAGTGAATAAGGTGGGTGAGGACACATGGTATAACATTTTTGACAGAAATTGCCATATATCAAAAATGATGTGTGACATGGAGTGTTGTCATGAT
>NW_017731704.1:1377046-1398658 GCF_001890085.2 Hipposideros armiger
GCACACTTTAAAACACGCCTTCTCTCAATCGTAGCTCATACCCAACTGAGTGCACCAAACAAGTGTAAAATTGTCATACACTGTTACTAAGGTTCAAGGCCACTCTCCCTGTATTGAAGATCCCTGCCTTTCCATTGGATGGCACTCAGCAGCAGCATTCACTGCATTTTATTTTTATCACAACAGGAAAGGCTCTGTGCCACACATTGCTTCTGGTATATGGCAATTTCTGTCAAATAAAAACATTACGGTGTGTCCTCATCTACTTTATTCACCGGATCTGGCATCATGCGACTTCTGGCTCTTCCCCAAAGTCAAAATGACCATGAAAGGAAAACATTTTGAATCAATTCAGGACATTGAGGCAGCCACAACAGCACAACTAAAGACACTCACAAAAGAGGACTTCCAGAACTGCTTCAGAAAGTGACAACAACAATGGGATAGTGTGTTCGAAGGGAGAGGGAATATTTTGAGGCAATGTGTCTTTTACTGTAATAATTTTTTTTTAATTTAAACTCTCACCATACTGTTTGATCATACCTGGTAGTTTCCCTGTTATTCACAGAAAAAAACAATAGCCTCCAAAACAGATTCCTTCAAATTACCTTTAGTCAGTAAAATCTTATAAAATTTGTTTTGATCCTTACTGAAAACCATTTCCAATGTCACTAAGGCAGACTGACTGAAACCAACATTTATCTGACTCACGTATTTCTCTTAAATTAGATGCATATTGAAAACTTAGATGGCCAATGGAAAACTTAGATGACCACTGGGGAAAAAATAAACAAGCTATATTATTAATCATTATCACTAATAGTCAGAAATGACCATTTAAAATTTTTCAATGTTAAACAAATGCAGTTGGGATACACACAAAGCAGGAAAATTTTTTTTGAAACAAATGTATTTTTCTTAATAATTTGATTCTTTTTTCTTTGTTAAATCTTTTTGAGTTAAATCAAGACTATCGTCTTTGTCAGAACAGAAGTTAAACTTATCCTGAAGGACATGTTTTTAGATATCTTACAGTACAAATGTAAAAATGATTTATAAACAATATCCCTGTGATTTTTTTTTCATTGAATGGCTCATTACAGTTTACAATCATACCATGTTTCCCCCCACTAGCAAGAATGCTAGTATCTTTAAATTTTCATTTTGTAGTTGATTGTCTAATGGAAGGGACCCACTACATTCCGCATTGGTCATTTTATAGCTGGAACACTGCACTGATTTCTGAGTAACATTCCCAGTGTAAAAGAAAACACATGTGCAGAAAGGGTGAAATACGGTGAATTTTCTTGAAATATATGATAATTGGAATTGGGAATTCTAGAGATATTAGAAAACATTAAACCCATCTTCAGATATATGAAATACTGTCATATGGAAGATGAAAACAAATTCAGTGTTTTGCTAGTTTCTAATCACTGCTCCAGAAGTAAAAGTTATTTTAATAGAAATTCCAAAATTTTTATTTGAATCAGGAGTTTTCAAATTATTTCCTAAACAAAATATCTGACACTCATGTGTACTTTGTTCCTGCATTATAATTCATATTTTTCTTCTTTTGAGAAGAATATCATATAATCATTATAAATACTCTATACAGAACTATGTCGAAAGTGTTAGTTCAGCTTAAATATATTTTGGTAATCAAGCAAAAGTAATAAAATGGGAAAGTTACAACCTAATTGCTATGTAAAATTAAAAATTGAAAAGAATGCTTTTGTAATAATTACTATTGCTCAATAAAGTTTATTGTTTAACCTGTAAAATGTAATTAATAATTACCTTGATGTTGTAAAAATGCCATACACTAGTGTTGTCCTTGGGTTATCCGTTTCAAGCAGAAACACATCCTCTAAAAAGGGAAAAATCATTCTTTTAAAAGTCCCAAATATTAACCGTATTTAAAAAAATTTACCCTAAGAAAATAATTTCAAGTATGAAAAGTACTATTCAAAAAGATATACTTGATGCATCATTATAATTTGAAAACCACTATTGAACTAAATGATAGGTGCATGGTAATGTAAATTAAATAAAATGTTATACAAACGCTAAAGGGATTTATGAAGACTGTAACCTATAGAAACCATGTTATTGAAATAATATTGAATGGAAAAGGCACAATGGTATATAATATAGACTAAAACCATGTAAACCTTAAACTATATACCAGAATACAATAAGATTACTAATGAGTGTCTCTGGTTAGCAGAGCTATAGAAATTTTCCTGTTTCTTCTCTTTTTCTGCATTTTCTAAATATCCTTTTATGATAACATATATATATATATATATATATATATATATATATATATAAAATTTAAAACCTGTTACAAATCTCAATTTCTGTTTGACCTAGGGTTAGAAGTTGAATCATGGAAGAAACTTTTTCACAGTGACTTTTATTCTTTATGCATAATAGGACTTATTTGGCTTATGGTCAAAGTTCCAAATGATATTTTTACTTAATAAATAATTCCTCTAACTACAAGAAGTTTAAAGTACACTAGAGCAAAAACAATGGTATAGATAATAAGGTACAGTAATAAATAACAGAACCCGGCAGTAAATTTCTGATAGAAAACCCCAATTAATAATCAATTGTCATAATTACAAGAAATGTCTGTTTTTAGCGACATAGTTGCAAATGAGATTTTTGCTAAGAAATCCAAAAAGCAAGGTATTTATTTTAAACTCACAATGAATTTAGGACCTCTTAAGTAATAAATTAATAACCACTAGCTTTTTCTTATGTTAACGAAGGCTGATACATCTAGCTTTCTCTAAAAAACAAGAAAGACTGAAATACCGTAAGTCACTGAAACATAAACATATGTTTAGTTGCAAAGAATATGGGGGGAAATAGTGAGTGATTAAGTTAGAACAGAAAATCATACTTAGTACTTCTATCTAGAAAATCTGACATAGAAATTTTTGTTGTTATGATCAACATAATGGCTTTTGAGAAGACCAACTATTTATTTCAGTTTATATAATTGTTAGAATCAGTAAATTTTTCCACATATAATACATTTTTATTGCTTACCCCCTCACCTGTCTCCCAATCTGAGAATAACCAGCATTTTACATTTTAATGAATTAAAGCAAAATAAAAGTCATTTCTAAATGGCACTTAGCATACTATAATGAGTACCAAGTTATTCTGATTAAAAAGAAAGCTGTTTCTTGGTAGAAAGGAATCATATTGTTAGTCCTTATTTGATCTGGAAAGTATAACTTTCCTCATGTCACACATGCTGAGAATATTTAGTCCCAGAGTCACCAGAAAGAACTAAGGATGGAGCACAAGTTTAACTCCTACTCTAACACTTTTTCATCTAACCTCTATTCTGTCCATTAACTGCAATAGTAAAAACATATAGCTGTATTCTCAAACGGATTTACAGACAGAATATTAACATTTAAATATATATATATATATATATATATACATATATATATATATATATATATATATGAAATACATATCCATTTTAGAAAAGCACAAACATCATTACTTATATATAAAGTATACAAGTACTTTTCTCTCTCACGTACACAAACACATACACACACATATTTTCATTCACACATCATGGTGACTTCAATGAACTAAATGTTTCAGCAGTGCATTCAGTGGCAAAACATTTAAGAAATACTTAAGGAAATTTATTAACAGTATCCAGATTATTAATTCAAATTGGCACATTGTTTATGCTGAAAACATCCATGTAAAATACATCCTCTAATGAGAGTGTCTTAAATTTTTTAAACTTTACAAACTCTCTTTCAAAAACATTTTTCAAATTCACATCCATGTACCTAATTCATCGAAGTGTGTTTCTGGGCCATCTTCATCAGTGACCGAGCACACCAGCCGTGCTTTCAAGAAGGTGGTCCACTTGTTGACAAGGCTACGCAGTCCGCCCGTGTCATTCTGAAACCATTTGTAAACACATTTCAGATTGTTTACATAAATATTGAAGTCTATTAACAACTCAACTTGGATTCGTATTGGGGGATTTGTTATAATCTTAAGGATCGAGATGTTAATCCCATTTGGATATCAATATTTAGAGGAATATTTACAATATTTTATATTACAAAATAGCCATAGGTTACACTACTAGCCTTCTACAGGATGGTATTAACTGAAAATGTTTCAAAAATGAATTCAATGAATATATGTCCTAAAGCTTTATAAATTTAACAATATATGGTATAAATAATCATAAAACATTATGGGAAATCCATAATTTAATTTGCCTTTTCCTGAGAACTCATTGTATCCAATATAAACATAAGTATTGTATACAGTGAAGCTTGCAGATTCTACTGTGGTCAGAAGAGTTGGTTTACACTTAACACCAAATGGTCACCAATAGTTCTATTTTTTCTCCTTCATTTGTCTGTTATCATTTACTCTTCAGTGTTCCTAATCAGATGCTTTAATATAAATATTTCTTATCCAGTGTAGGGAAAATGGCATTGGGATCATTCACAAATAGACTCTATTGATAAGCTACTGGTAAGCTCCTTGGCGTAGGTCTTGGTAATAATTTTTTAAATCTGACACTAAAAGCAAAGCAACAAAAACAAACAAGTGGGACTGCATCAAACTAAAAAGCTTCTGCAGAGCATTTTATTTCCATCAATAAAATGAAAAGGTAACCTACTAAATGGAAAAAAATAATTGTAAATCATGTATCTGATAAGTGGATAATATTCAAAATACATAAAGATCTCATACAACTCAACAGCCAAAAAAAAAATCGATTAAAAATGGATAGATGATCTCAAAGACATTTTCCCAAAGAAAACATACAGATGGCTAACAGGTTCATGAAAATATGCAGAACATCACTAATCATCAGGGAAATGCAAATCAAAACCACAATAAGCTATCACCTCGCACCTGTCAGAATGGCTATCATCAAAAAGACAAGAAATAACAAGTGTTAGCGAGGATGTAGAGTAAAGAGAACCCTTGTACACTGTTAGTGGTAATGTGAATTGAATTTGTGCAACCACTATGGAAAATAATATGGAGGTTCCTCAAAAAAAATAAAAATAGATCTACCATATGATCCAGCAATTCCACTTATACTTATCCAAAGAAAATGAAAACACTAATTTGAAATGATATATGCACCCCATGTCATGTTCACTACAACATTATTTACAGTAGCCAAGATAGTGTCCATCAACAAGTGAATGGATAAAGAGATATGGTACATATACACAATGGAATACTATTCAGCCATAAAAAGAATGGCATCTTGTTGTTTGTGACAACATGAATGGACCTCAAGGGCATTATGCTAAATGAAATAAGTCATACAGAGAAAGACAGATAGTGTATGATCTCTCTCATATATGGGATCAAAAACAAAAACGACAAAAAACAGCTCATAGATACAGAGAACAGATTGGAAGAGACAGGGTTAGAGGTGGAAAAAATGGGTGAACTTTTTCTTTGGTTTTAGTTTAAACTGAATTAAAAAAAAACAATATTAATACGTACAGGACATATTCTAGCAATCATGGAATGAATCTGTTTTGTGGTTCTGCTATTGTCAGTCAGTTTCTCTTTGAAGAAGAAGTAAATCTTAGCATCATTTGGGTCAGTTCCATCTGGGATAACGTGTGCATCCACAAACATAGGTTCTGAAAAAAAATACAAGGACTATACATATATACACACATATATATACATACACATGCACGCATGATGAAAATCCACCTACTGTTCAGGCAAGTAGACCACAGGCACATGCGTTCTCCATCCTTGATATAGAAAAATAATTTGATGTTCATAGGCAAAAAATCTCAAAGCAGTAAGTGTATTCAGTCTACATACCACATTTGGAATGTCAAGTGCCACAAAAATATAGTTATAATATGAAGCTCAAACTATTTTTCTGTCTTCAAAACATCCTGGAAGTTCAGTAAATGCAAAAAACTCTTTGTGCACCGGTGAGTTTTAAAAAATTGAAAAACGTTTCTACCATTTATTTCCCAGGGACTCTGATGGCCGTTTTATAGAAAGGAAAGTGTGGTTTTCAACCTAGTGCATAAAAAACGCAAATTCATCGAAGCAGACTGAGGAGTTGGGAGCCCAAGATCTAAAAACCACATTTTTCTTAAAACACAGCATATGAAATGAAGGGGAACTATTTCAAGCAAAAAATAATGAAGTCATTTGAAGACAGAGGGATTCCTTATTTCAAGCACAAAACAACCTTTGGGATATTCTATTTCCAGATGTACTGGAGGAATAATTTGAAGAAGTAAATGGACATCAATGCTTTCTTGTAGTCTAGCAGTCAAATAAGATGCTTAACTGAGGCGATTCATGCTTAACTGTGCAATGTTAAGCGAACTGCCAAATGTAGGGTGAGCTAGACATTTTCACAGGGTGAAATGACAAAGACATTGGTGGTTTCTTCCTCCTCTAAACAACAGAAACCGGATGGAATTGTGCATTGAAGTGAAATGAGCCCCTTTCCTGATGTGAAGTCCATGTGATCCCAAGAACTGGAAGCAGCCAAATACCAGTAATCACAAAATTATTATATCTGTGATTTCCATTATCAGTCAAACTATGAAAAAATAATGTATACCAGTTTTATAATTTTAGAATCTACGTATAAAACAAATAGAAGTGTCTGACTATACTGTATTCATTATATGTGTCATAAGTTTAGAAAAAAAATCAGATTTGGCATTGTTAAAATATGCAAGCAAGCTAAATGAATAAATGGCATAAATGGTAATACGTTACAATTAAACAACTGGAGAAGTTTCTTGTATATGGGCATGCATGATGAATACTACTGTCATTTTTATTTATTTATATATCCTATGATAACTGCATGATGCTTAATGAAAGAATATGAGCTGGACTGTTTCAATCATTTATCTTAAATATTTAAAATCATAAAGTACAGAACTGTTACTCAGCTCATGGCCTGGCATTGTAATTTTTTAACTATTTTAACCTAATTTGCATTATGGAATTAAACAAATTAACATAAAGCATGATTCTCAAAAAAAAATGCACAAAATGTTTTCTTACCACTTAGCCATTTGGAATTGTGTTGATCAGTTCTGACTGCATTCCTCTTAGTTAAACTTCGAAAAATGGCAGCATCTGTCCCCATGAAATCTATATACATTGCAGAAAAAAGCTCCTCATCTATGAAAAAGAAAATGTCAACACAATTGTAAATGTTTTTTAAGGCTATTTTAAAAACCAAGGAGAACCTGCTTATTAGATCATCCCACATATTACAGTGTTTATAAGTATTGTTTTTTGTTTTTAATTTTATTGGGGAATTGGGGGAGGGGAACAGCGTTAGGGAATTGGAGAAGGGGACCAGCCAAGTTGTTGTTCTTCAGTCTTCATTGTGGAGGGCGCCAGTCGCCATCTGGCTGCCCGAAGGCAGCTCATGGCCTCTAAGCTTGAGGTGCTGTGTTACAATCTTAATTGCGGGTGGGCGTAGCCACCATCCCATGCGAGAGTCGAAGCAGCAGCCTTGTTGTTAAGACCACACGCTCTATTCACTGAGCTATCCGGGTGGCAGCTCAGTTCAAGGTGCCAAGTTCAGTCTTAGTTGCAGGTGGGCGTAGCCACCATTCCATGCGGGTGTCAAACCCGGCAGCCTTGTTAAGAGCGCACGCTCTATCCACTGAGCCATCCGGGAGGCAGCTCAGCTCAAGGTGCCAAGTTCAGTCCTAGTTGTGGGTGGGTGTAGCCCACCATCAAAAAGGCAATCTTGTTGTTACACCAGCTGAGCCATCCTGCCACCTGTTGGCAGCTCAGCAACAGCTCAGCTCGGGCCCAGCGTCACTGTCCCATGTGGGAATTGAACCGCAGTCCCTGTTGCTCAGAGTTTGCGGTCTTAAGCCAACTCTTAACCAACTGCGCCACTCGGTCGGCCCCTATAATTATTAATTGGTTTACACTGTCCACCAAAAAAAAAACTTGGATAAAGTTTAATCTGGCCTCATTATTGCCTGTATGATTAGCAAAACAACTTTATTCTACATAGAAATAAAAATCCTCTGTCTGTACCTAATTATACTAAATACCTTTGTTTATACAGTGTGTATCAGAAATGTCAGAAATAATATGTGTAAAAGATAAGAAAATGGCTTATTACTTTTTTTTAATAAATAAAAAATACTGTAAGAGTCAGAAAACGGTTTCTACTTTAGGCAGTAATTAACAAACTGGGAATTCAGGCTAAGTCATTTAGTACTCTGAAACTGTCTTGTCATTAGTAAAATATGAAAATTCAATCATGATCTCAAAATTTCTCACCACATATTGAAAATTCTATGATTTTAGTGAATAAATTAAAAATAACAGTTTTTAGTATCATTTCATGACAGAGGCAACATTAAAATTGTCGAGATGCTATTAATGATAAAATAATTTCATCATTAAAAGTATATGTTTTGATTTTTAGTGCTAGAAGGTTTCTGTAAGGTAAACAAACTGCTACTTTTTCAATTGTAACACATAGCCTGTTAATATTATGTTAATAAAATAGTATTAATAAGCCACACATGGCTTAACATATTAATCCACAAAAAAAAAACAGAGTGCAGAAACAAGATATTTTAAAATTAAATGATCATTAATGGCAGAATCAGATATTTTTATCTATCTATCTATCTATCTATCTATCTATCTATCTATCTATCTATATAATGTTTAACATTTAGCTTATTCGTTAAGATCTACATTAACTTTTACCCTAGTAAGGAGAGTAAGCAGTGAATTGGTATATGTGACCTTAGAGTATAAAACAGTAGTTAAATGCCTATTTACAAAAGAATAAAATCAATCAGGTCTGGACCACTGAACCACCACACAGCTGTGTTCTTTGACTGATGCTCTAGAATTACTCCCTGGCTACCTTCAGACTGTGGTCCTTTGGGCAGGACTGGAACATTCTGAAGCACTCTAAGCTCACTGTTGAGTAAGAAGCAACACCAGTTGGCTGAGGGCAGAATGGACAATGGAATGTCTTTCATACATGCTCACCAGGTAAGGAGCTGGACCCCTACCAGTTAGCAAGTGGCTAACAGCAGGCGTTGTGTTGCCCAGTTCTGCTTCCTAGGAGAGGTCTAAAGCCCATGGGAACAGTCTTATAGGGAGATGAAAATATGCATGAAAGCATTTTGAGAAGTTTAGCTTCTTAAAGATTCTGTGAATAGTTATGAAGTTAAAAATTCTGTGAGCAGTTATGAATACATAAATATTCTGTAGATACAGTGGTTGTTAAATGAAGATCAGTTTGTAATTAACTATTTTACTCCAGTATAATTTTGTTATACCAAAACACCCCCAAAACCGTGGGTTACAAATTCCTGTTATTTGAGAGATTCATTAGCACAGCTATAAATGATCATATCTGTTTCCAGGAAGGAAAAGGACACTCAGAGGATGGAGTACGGAGAAGAGGCCTGATTCCAATCCTACTGCATACGACCTGGTTAGTTATGTCGTAAATGACAAAATCCTACATGTGTGACTGACCTCATTTTCTGTCTTGAATTCTCAGTAATGTTAATAAGAAGTTAGAAATAATAAAGTTTCTGCTTTTTTTGTATAAAAAATATTAAGTAATGTCACTTTGGAAAGAATTTTATTTGAGAGTAGGGTATATTATTTTCAGAATTTCTTTGTAGGATTTATTCAAAGATAAAGTTGGGCCTATTAACTTGAATCTAAAACTTTAGTTTTCCAGTTGCACTTGAACTGACCAGCAAAACCTCATGAGGCTGTTGATAAGCTCTTTAAGAGATACAATCTGACTTCTTTGTTGTGCTACAACAATGACTAAAAGTAGCACAAGAACACTCAATTTGCACATTGGGTTAAATGCCACACTGCATGGTGAAATTTGGAATTTTAATTCTCAACGGCACTTTAATGGATAGAAATATTTTAACCAATCTGTGTTATTTAGGCCATTTCAGATGAACAGAAATGATAAAGCACTATATGCCAAAGTGAAATTACTACACAAATCTACTATGCAATATTGGAGACAATATTGGAGAGTTTATTTTATAGGGATAATCACTAGAACAATTAAAATGATAAAAAAAAAGCTTATAAAGCTTCCTGCTTTTTGGTTTCATTTTTTAAGTGAAGCAAATTGTTTAATGACTTTCATTGTCAGTGTCAATTGTAATGTTAATTAAAACATTAAAAGGTAGTATAGGAACATGAGCATAGGAATTGAAGTCTCAGGTCCTTGAAAAATGAAGGCCAATAATTAACTTTAATTTGTAAAAAATAAAAAATCTAATTCTCTGAGGGAAAAATCATTAAATGGTTTATCACAATTTAACAGAAAGATTCATAATGTCTTGTTATAATTCTTTTTTGTTCTAAGCAATATTTGAAGAGATAAAACTCCAGTATTAGTGATAATGGATCTTTTAGGTTTATTTTAATAGCATTTAACTTGAAATAAATGAAAACTCTATATACCGGGGGTGCCAAAAAATGTATACAAGTGGACACTTTGGTTAGTGTTGCTCAAGCACTAGTTCTCCATAATCAGAAATGTCTGGATGCTGATGTAACCACTTTGGGCACTTCTTGTAATTACAGAAGTCAAATGTGATTTGCATTCATCTTTTGTTATTGGTGTCTATTGAGTATTACAATTTTAATACAGTTTTCCCCTTTCTTAAAATGTGTATACATTTTTATATATAACATATAACTTTCTACAGGTGAATAAAATTTCCTTCCTAATAAAGAAAAGACTTCCAAGACACTGCTTCTATTAAGTAAAATTTAGAAACTTGTCTGAAAACCCTGCATCAGATATATTTGGATACCTTGTGGTTTCAAAGCTTTCTAATTTTTTGTCCTAAAGATATGCTTTTATCTCCTCCCTGCCCAATTTGAATGACCATATGGAAATAATTCACTGGATAACTTCCAAGCTCCCATTTTAGTCAGTGCTGGATATACCTGTCTTAATTTAGTTTCCAGATATGGGACAGAAAAGAAGGGTTACCTCTTTATGAACAAAGCAAAGCATTTTGAACATAATAATTATTTTTCCACATGTTCTATTGTCAAATGACGTAATGTTACCACTGGCAATACACAGAAAAAACAAAGAGGAAAAAGCACCTGCTGTATAGTCAACACTGAAATCCAAGATTTGTCTTGACAGTGAATTCATGTTAAATCAGACATATTCTAGAAGTATCTTAATTGACCAGAAAATAGTATCTTTCAAGTGAGTTATAGAAAGGCATATGATGATCAGGACTCAAAGACATTGATTTGTCAATGTAACAGCAGCAAGCAATTGGGCCTGCTTCTTAACTGATATATTTTATGGAAAATGAGAAAATAAAAAAGTGACTTTATTATCACTTTTTATTTAATATAGCAACTTCTAGACAATCCAAAGAGAATGTATTGGCTAACACATGAACTTTGTTATTCTTTCATTTGAAAGAAAAACCATTTTTAATCATTTGCAAATGATTACTAAAACATGAGAAAAAGTGGGTATATTTAATTCTAGAAAAATAACTACAGAAAACATTGAAAATTATAATATATATTTATATATATATATATATATATATATATATATATATATACAGATTTTTTTTCTACATTATTGACTTGCTCTAGGAATTATAGTAGTTGTTAAATGAAAAAATACATGCTTATTATTTAATCTTAAATATTCCTGGAAATGAGATACTAAAATTTCTATTTCTCAGCACGTAATTTTCTTCCTATTATTTTATTCATGCAATTATCAAAAATGACATGCCATGTCACCAATTTACGGTCCTTAGTTTCCTTTGTATTTTATATGTAGCCAATCCCTCTTTCACTTTCCACTTACTGATCATAACAGATACTGTGTTCACATTGGGGTTGAAAGAGCAGCGTCCTTTTCCAGATTCACACTTGGAGTCAATCATGAAAACTTGATCCTTTATTATAGATAAAATTGAAAAATATAGTAACAATGAATAACTTTATATTCAGTTAACCAATTGTTCTTTAGTAAAACAAAGCACCATTATAAATAATAAGCTGTCGGCTTGATTACTTAATGCCTTCCCAATTTATTATATTAAGACTTTCCTGGCCCATATAAAGAATCCATTTATAAATTGCAAGCTAACCTCAGCAGGTCGAATTCTCATCCTATTACATTTCCCATAAAGCTGATCCATCAAGTTTTCTTCAAATCAACATCAGTAAAAACCACTTGGAAATCAAGGATTATTGTAAACCTGAACTAGATAAATTGGACATTGACCAAATGCAGAAAATTGTCCACAGAGGCATGATGTGTATAGGATTACAATATTTCCAAAAACAATCAAGACTTTTTTAAATACAAAATTTTGTTTCCACTTAATTTTGTTCTATAAAGCATTACACTAGATTCAACACAATAATTCATAATTTAGATAAAAATGCTCTATTTCCTCATTCATTTATTTACTTAACAAAAATATACTGAGCATCTACTATGTGCAAGGCATTGACAAAACATTTGGGGCCCAGAAAACAAAGTAAGACAAAAATCTTTAACCTCAAGTAATTTATAACATGATGATGGCAAATATAAATACGTAAATATAGAATATAAAGAGAATTAATACATGAAATATAGAGTATGTTTGATGGTGTTCAGTGCTTAAGAGAAATATTAAGCAGGGAATGGGACTAGGAAAGCCCAAGGATTACGGGCAATGGGTTCAATATGAAATATAATGATCAGTGTAGCCTCACTGAGAAGGAACTTTTTGATTGTATATTTATATTTATCTTTTTCTTATGTAAGTTAAATTAGTAAAAGCTACTGCTAAAATGCTATGAAAAAAATTGCTGGTTGCATTAGATGATGGAGGACCTTAATCATCAAGCTAAGGTTTTTCAAAATTATCCTGAAAGGAATGTCAGCTCAATTTTTTTCGCTATGGAAATAAAAAGATCAAAATGCTGCTTTTAGAAAAGTGGGCCTTACCTTGTGCTTTAAGAAGATTGAGAGTGGCAGCTATAAAAACAGACACTGGATTCAAGAAAATAGATTTGTTTTCAATTGTAGTAGTCCAGGAATTAGGTAATAATCAACTGACAAACCAGGATGTCAGAGGTCATGGCAAGAGCAGTAAAAATGCAAGAGAATTTGTAAAGTGAAAATCAGCAGAGCTTGGCATTCAATTACAAATTGAATGTAGTTCGGGAAGATGAAGAAAACAAGGATGATTCTGAAGTTTTGAATCCTTAAAGAAAATAAAACTAGTTTTTTTTTGTTTTATTGAATTTGACGTATTGGCAGGACATCCCTGAAGCAATAGGGATGCATAGAGCTTAAAAAGAATCACAGTATTACAGCCTGGAAAGGTCCTACAACAGGATCCTCTTCGATGAATTAACTCTACAGATGAGGAAAATAGGACTTGTCTGAGATCATATTGCAAAACAGTGCATTGACAAAAGCAAAATTAAAATCCAGTCCCCTGGCTCATAGCTACATCTGGTTTGTAAAAGGTCATCATTTATATAATGACTAAACTAAATAAATAATGATAAACTTGAGGCAAACCAATAAAATTAGTAAGCCTGTTTGTGATTCTTTAGTCAGCAACATACGTAGGTTTGACTAAAAAAGTGAGAGTTGGCACTGCAGGAATTGGTGAGATGGCTTAGCTACCACTTCCTCTCCACTGACCTACTCCGGCATCGCACAACATCCCTGTACTTACACAGTTATAGTCTAGATCTTGCCATCACCAGGCAGAGATGTGGTCCACCTGAATAATCAGTAATTCAAGCACCCTGCAATGCTTCTTTGATCTCCTAGAAACCCTATTTTTTCCAGTTCATCAGCTTTCTCTCTTCTTGGCTTCCTTAGTAACTAATTTAGATTCCATACTTTTTAATTTCAGTATTTTTTTTGCATAGTTATTAAGTTGCTTGAATCTGTGATATTTTCATTTCATCCACAGCCTGGAAGGACACATCTATCTACATTCTCCATACTTGCCTCCAAATTTCTTAAGAATTTTTCAGGTGATCCAACAAGGTAAATTCAACAAAGTATAGATTTGTGATCACGAACCCAAAATGAACCCTATATACTGCTCAGCAACCTTTCAAGGACTCTGTCAACTGGTTCTTCTATTAATAATTTCAAACCATTGCCCCTTTAGTCAAATCTCCTAACTTATTCTCCGCTCATATGATTGATAATTATGTTGCTGAGGAAGTGAAGCCCTTAAATGAGACATCTTCATGTTCTGACCAGCAAACACATAAATACGTGTATATGTACACTGATACATCCACTAATACACGAGAGGAACTATTTCTCCTTAAGGCCAATTGTTCTACCAAGGCTTTGGATTTCATCTGATCCAGTCTTATTAGGCATATTATATTTTCCATTATGCCTCTTCTTCTTTGATTTTATTAATTGGATCCTTTACCTCATCATTTCAACAATCCCTTCAGCTCCTACACATTACTCTCCTTCAGAGTCATGTTTTTTAAATAACTACATATACTCATCATCACTTCCTGACTTCTTTCTTCTCAATGCATTCAATTAGGCATTCAACCTCAATTGTTCTATTGAACCCCTTTTTGATAAGATCCTTAATGACAATCATGCTACACATTCAGTGCTTATTTTTCAGGCTTCATCTTACTTGGATTCCCAGTGGTACTAGAGATTGTGGCCTACTTCTATCTTTTTAAATGACTTATTTTTAGTCCCAGAACCAACACACTCTTGTTTCCCATCCCCTTACTTCTCTGGCTATTTCTTTTTAGTATTGTTTGAAGGTCCCTTTTCCTCCACCTGACAACTAACGTTAGGAGATCCTCAGGTCTCAATCACAGCCTCTCTTTTCACACTATACTCTCCAAGTCTAGCTGAACCAAAGCCCTACAAATATAAACATACAAAAGAAGCTACCTCAAGACTGGTAGAAGAGGCAGAGAAATAGAAAGGGCTAGTCCCACACCCATGTGTGACAATTAAGAATTGGGAGGGACATCTTGGTTGCAGAGGTACCCCCTGGAAAAGTGATGGGTCCCAGCCCCTTACCAGGCTCCCCAGTCCAGGGCCAGTGCCAGGGAGAGAAGTCCCCATAACTTCTGGTTGTGCAAACCAGTGGAGATTGTGGCTGGTCTTCTTAAAGGGACTGCACACGAATTTACTTGCTGATGGACTCACTCACTGTGAGCTCCAGGGCTGGGGTAGCAGCTCAAAAGGTGCTGGGGAGAAACTGAATTGTCTGGTTACAGGGCAAGAACTGGAGGTGTAGCTTCCTCCTGGGTGGGAGCCATTATTTCTTTGTTGAGCTCTCCCCCCTCCCTACCTGCAGACACAGGCAGACACGATAATATCTCAGTCTCTATCAAACTGGATAACACCTTTTGTTCCCCACCCTAGTGATTCCTGGAGATCTCATCTCACCCAACTTTCAGGCACATCCAAGCCATTTCCAGTGGCTTTTCTGTATAAATGGCCTGCCTTGGCTCATGCTGCAGACATTCCTAAAATCTCTCAAAAGTTCACAAAACCCAAACTAGCAGTATCTGATTTTGGTGTATCATGTACCTCTGACTGAACAGCCCTAAGTCCAGCCCTAGTGACAGCCAGCCTCACTTCAGAGGCAGATTGGCCACTCAAGGCACCTGTAAGTCCAGTGTCGAAGAAAATCATCAGTGTATTGCTTTGTAGCTCATACCTGGTGGCCCCAGGCAGAGCACAGGCTGCGGCTAAACTTGGCCTGAAGTGGGTTTCATCCTAGGAGAACCCAGGGCTGGTACATGTGGTGATCAGCTTCGGACCAAGCTGGAGCAACACCTGGCCACCTCCAAGAATGACACAACCAAAGGGCAGACGGGGAAGGCATCAGGGCCCCGCTAAAGTGAACCCTGATCTGAACAGTCAGCCCCTGCACCACAGTTCCTCCACTGTAGTCACAGATAGTCCTCATAACCAATCAGCCTGAGGGTCAGTCATTCCCATTGATGTGCAAACAGCAATCAAGTCTTGTAAACTACAACAGGAGAGCACACACAGCCCATATAAGAAACATACCTGAAGCACCTGGCTCTTGTGACCAGGGAGACTGCACCACTGGGTTCTTATCTAACGCAGTCCTATCTAATGATAGGAACAAACACAAGGAGGCAGTCAAAATGGGGAGACAAAGAAACATGTCCCAAATGAAAGAACAGAACAAAGCTCCAGAAAAAGAACTAAACAAAATGGGAGACAAGCAATCTACTAGATATAAAGTTCAAAACACTGGTTATAAGGATGCTCAGTGATCTCAGGGAGAACTTCACTAGAGACAGGAAACATAAAAACGGAGATAGACAACATAAAAAAGAACCAGTCAGAAATAAAGAATACAATAACTAAAATGAAGAATACATTAGAGAGAATCAACAGTAGATTAGATGAACAGAGGATCAAACCAGTGATTTAGAATATAAGGTAGCAGAAAGCACCCAATCAGAACGGAAACATTTTTAAAAATGAGGAGAGTTTAATGGGCCTCTGGAAGAATATCAAGTGTATCAACATTCACATTATAGGGACACCAGAAGGAGAAGAGAGACAGCAAGGATTTGAACATCTATTTGAATAAAATAATGATGGAAAACGTTCATGGTAAAGGTAATAGGTATAAAAGCTCAGAAAGCACAGAGTCCCAAACGAGATGTATGCAAAGAAGCCCAAACTAAGACACATCATAATTAAAATGCCGAAGGTCAAAGACGATGAAAAGAATCCTAAAAGCAGCATGAGAAAAGCAGTTAGTTACCTACAAAGGACCTCCCATAAGACTATTAGCTGGATTTCTCAACGGAAACTTTGCAGGCCAGAAGGGATTGGCAGGAAATTTTCATAGTGATGAAAAGTAAAGACCTACAACCAAGATTACTTTACCCAGCAAGGCTATCATTTAGAATTGAAGGACAGATAAGGAGCTTCCTTCCCAGACAAGAAAACGCTAAAGGAGTTCATCACCACCAAACCAGTATTACAAGAAATCTTAGAGGGTCTTCTTTAAGAAGAAGAAGAGAACAAAGATCAAAAATGTGAAAAATAAAATGGCAATAACTACATATCTATCAACTTTAAGTGTAAATGGATTAAATGCTCCAATCAAAAGATAGGGTGGCTGAATGGATAAGAAAATAAGACTCTTACATATGCTGCCTATAAGAGACTCACTTGAGATCAAAAGACACACACAGGCTGAAAGTAAAGAGATGGGGAAAAGATTACTTCATGAAAATGGGAACACAAGAAAACCCTAGAAAAAATACCTGAGGCAGCAATACTTATGCCAGACAAAACAAACTTTAAAATAAAGGGTATAACAAAAGACAAAGAAGGACCCGGTAATCCCACTTCAGGGTATTTATTCTAAGAAACCCAAAACACTACTTCGAGGGTATGTGTGCATCTATATGTTGATTGCAGCACTGTTTCAATGGCCAAGATGTGGAGACAGCCTGGGTGTCCATCAATGGACGAATACATAAAAAAGAGGTGGTACATATATACAATGGCCATGAATGGGAATGGGTTCTTGCCATATGCAGCAGCATGGATGGACCTGGAGGGTATTGTGCTGAGTGGAGTGTAAGACAGAGAAAGACAGGTGCAATGTGACTTTGCTTACATGTGGAATCTAAAGAACAAAATAAATAAAGTAGAAACAAACTCATAGATACAGAGAACATTTTGAGGGTTGCCAGATGGGAAACGGGTTCGGGGTGAGTGAGAAAGGGAAGGGATTAATAAATATAAATTGGTTGTTACACAGTAGTCATGAGGATGTAGGGTATAGCATAAGGAATTAGTAATACAGTCAACAATATTGTAATGACTATGTACAGTATCAGATGAGTACTAGATTTACTGAGGTGATATACTGGTAGAGGGTTGGGGGTAAAGTGAAAAAGGTGAAGGGATTAAAAAGTACAAATTAATAGTAACAAAATAATCATGGGGATGTAAAGTAAAGCATAGAGAATATAGTCAATAATATGATAATAGCTATGCATAGTGCCAGGTGGGTACTAGACTAGTGGGGGGATCACTTCTTAAATTATATAAATGTCTAATCACTATGCTGTACACCAAAAATTAATATAAAATAATACTGAATGTCTTGGGCCAGCAGAGAGGCACGTTGGTTAAGAGCTGGCTTAGGACGCCAGCTCTGAGCAGCAGGGCCCCGGTTCGGATCCTACATGAGGGCCAGTGACACTGCGCCCTCTACAGCTAAGATGGTGAACAACAGCTCGACCTGGAGCTGGGCTGCCGTCAGTCGCCAGTGATGGTGTAGGCTGCAGCCCTGCTACAGTGGGTTGCCATAAGCTACCGTGTGTGGCCGGCAGCCAGCGTGAGTGGCCAGCAGCCGTTGTGAACTGCCAAGAGCTGCCGTGAGTGGTCGTTCAGAGGCCGGTGACCGATCTGCCTTACCGGGGAAGAGCGCAATGATAACACCAACATGGGCCAGTGAAGCGATGTCCTCCACAACTAGACTGAAGAAGAAAAGGCCAGCAACTTGTCTGTTCCCCTTCCCCTGATTCCCCAGTGCTGTTTCCTCCCCTAACTCCCCAATAAAATCTTAAAAA
Organism: Hipposideros armiger; assembly: GCF_001890085.2. Lineage (NCBI taxonomy): Eukaryota > Metazoa > Chordata > Mammalia > Chiroptera > Hipposideridae > Hipposideros > Hipposideros armiger. The sequence goes on from NW_017731704.1 coordinate 1,395,758, forward strand.
AATAAAAAATAAAAATAAATAAAATAAAATACTAAATGTCTAAATAAATGTAAAAAAAATAAATTTAAACAAAGAATAAACTGCACATTTATAAAACCTAACAAATAAACATTACAAATTCCACTAAAAAGGAAATAATTTTAATTAATGGTGGGACTGAAAGATTAAAATGGTTTAATAAAGACATGAAAAATAGAAATATAAAAGATTTAAGTACAGCCTACTCCTCTGAGAGGTTTTGTGATGCAGTCAAGAAAAAGGAAGGAGACGAGTCTAAAATAGTCACTGATCCAAGTTAACAATTTTAAGGAAAGAAAACATAATCCTATTTTTCAAAAGACAAAAAGTAAATATAGAGGAAAGGGAAAGAAGATATAAAACAGAGAAATGAAGGTTATTAATCAAAAAACATTACTGATAAGAAATGGGCACAGCTTTTCTTCTGACAAGAGGAAGGCTACAAAAAGATGCATAAACAGAAAAGTTTGTCACTAATTTGCCTCAAAAGCCCAGGAAATAATTTGGATGTCTGTGATATTCTTGGTCAGTCAAAGGTAAGGTTACCTGCTTAATAAGGTCAGGGGCTTAAATGGTTTTTGATTGTTAGAACTGTTGTTATGGAGACTTCTAATAAAATCAACCAGCAATAAGGTGTGGCACCACTATTCCAAGAATGTGCATCAAAATTGAACAATAATTGTTTTTTTATTAATGTTTTATGCTTTACCTTCTTCCAGAAACAAGACAAAGAATAAAGACAGTGGATGGAAGAGACAAACCAGTTAGGGAATGATGCAGCAGGGATTGTAGGCTCTTCGGACGAGCACCACTGAAATGCTCTAGGAAAGCTCTGAATCAGACTCACAGAATAAGAGCAGAGTTACAGGGTATAATGAACGTGTGTGTTGTTCCAGAAGCAAAGTAGGCCCATAAGGTGTTCTCTGAGAACCAATGAATCGCTATTTGACAGGCAGATAAAAGGTGGTGGGCATTATCTCAGAAATAATACTGAATAATGAATGAGTATTCCACCCTAAATTGGTTTACGTTCAAACTGGTTACAAATACATGAAAATGACATATCTTAGTACTAACACAGGGTGTTAACAGTGAGTATTATCTCTGGACATTACAAAATACAATGTGAGCGATGAATAAGAAGGAGAATTCTTTCAAACTACAACTTTCTCCGTCATGTGATCATGTTATGCTTGGGGACCTTTTATCCTACAGGAAATAAATACATTAGGTGGTTGATAAAACTCTATTCTATATTTAGTACAGACATGTATATAAATATAGTGTTATGATGAAACCCCTTGACTACCAAGCAAAACATATAAAGCGTAAAATTCATAACCCTTTTCATTCTAAAATTGGCTTTTAAAATGTTCACATATTATTTGAAGAGATTAATTAATGGAAATGCTTTCCCTTTGAAACACATCTTTTGAAGTGAGACTAAAGTAGTTCATATTTAGTAAAGTGATTAAAATGTATTCCATGCTGGTTCTCCAAAGGAGATTATGTTTTGGACCAACTTTCCAATTAAAGCCTTGACGTGCATAGTGGGCAATTTGTACATGGGAGAATGACTTCGTTGGAAATCTGGGCCCTGAAAATGGCTATGCTATTGTTGGCCTGTACTGTGGCTGCACAGTCTTCAGCGGAGTGTCTGACAGATTGCAGACGTCTGGAGCAGTAGTTTATTTAATCAATTGATCACAGGCATGTGGTTCTAATGACAAGCTCAATACAGCCAACTGTACTCCTCCAAGAAGCATAGCTTTCCATTTCTTTAAGAATTTTAATACTTCACATCGTGAACTACTTGGAAATGTCTCAATATGGGGTTAAATTATATCTACTCAGTTATTTCTAAATGACTTTTTATTCACCAAAATATATACATGATTAAATTACATGTCTGAAAAAATTTAACAATAAAGGAATATAGAGAGAATCATTGTTCAATTACATTAGTACTAACGTAGATGAATGCTTCTTAAAGGGAAATACACTTAATAAGGTGTATCAGTAGCAATATTTAATTTGTTTATGATTCTAATCTGTAAAATTAAATTAAGACATGATTTAAGAATTGGACTTTCTAGATTTAAGTTGCGTAATGAAACCAAAGAAAAGTAATTTGAAAGAGTTCAGTTTTTAAAATACTTATATTAAGTAAAACAATATGGTTGGCTAAAAGAATGAAGAAAAACTCCTTTGGTTTAATGAATAGTTTCCTTAGTAATTGTGAATGGGGATAAACACAATCTGAAATATTACAGGTGAAGTTGAACCAGCCATATAGTTGATGATACATTAGCTATACATTTAGTGTAGCACATGTTTTTGTTCATAGAACGCCAAATCATTTTAACCAATGTAAGAATTAGGCTAGAATACCCTAGTGAAAACCAACGTTGGTCTAAATGAAAGTATGACATAATAATTATATAAAGTTCTTTCCAGCAAAGGCACTTGGCATCCTGGTTTACAAGTCTCTGTGTATCTCATAAAAGATTACCAAATTCTAAAGATAAATAAGAAATTACTTAAAATAAATATGAGAAAGTGAGCTTATACTATATTTCTATAATTTGAAGCAAATATTATCAATATTTTACATTTTAAGTAATTATGAAATTACACCATTGTTTTTCCCTTTATATTTTTCAGATTTCCCACTCAGAAATATATATACTGGGGGTGCCAAAAAAGAGGGTACCAAAAAAATGTATATACATCTTAGGAGATGTTAACACTTTGGTCACCATTGCTCAAGTAGTAAGTAGTTCACTGTAATCAGAGCATCTGGACGCTGATGGTAACCACTTTGAGACCTCTTGTAATTGCAAAAGTCAAAAGTGACTTGTATTCCTCTTTTGTTATCGGTAT